>NW_026706860.1:1800000-1959859 GCF_024137745.1 Phymastichus coffea | reverse complement strand
GCGGGAAATTCTACGTTTAGATAAAGTATTATGTTGGGGGAGCGGTTCACCCTCCCCCCCATCCCACCGGGGCGAGGGTGATGTTAATAAGGTATTGATTACCCAGCCAGTGAAGGCAAGGTATTGATTACCTAGCCGGGTGCTGCGGATAATACCTTGCCGCAGCACGATATCGGCCTTTACATGACCCGAGAGACAACAGAATATCAACAATTTCGTTTCTCGAATAATCCGGCATATTCCCTCCTTTTAAGTCGACTAAGAAAATTACACTTGAACTATCCTGAGAAGGACTGTTCGCGAATCACTATTGTCATAAACAATACTAAAAAAGTGTTATTAAACAATTTAGTTGAAACTTTGTAGGCTTGTCCGGCATCACACCAGAAAAGAGAATAGAAATAACATGTTATCCTACAAAATGGAAAATGACACTTCTCATGAAGGCTTTGAATACATGAAGTCGACTTTGAAAATCAACCTGAAGTTCAAGCTCGAGGTCACTGTTGTTTGACCCTATAATTTTTTTGGGATATATATTGGGGTTATTGAATTATTGGGGTTATCGGGTTATTGGATTATTGGGTTATTTGGGTTATCGAGTTATTGGGTTATTACAATTAACCTTTCTCTTACCCGATCATCCCTGTGCATAGATGAAGAAAATCATAAATTTGACCCCTACATGACATTAGGCGAGGGGTGGGGTTAACCGCACCCCACACATAATACGTATCTAAACGTAGAATTGTCCGCTCTTTCCGAATCCGGGTCAAAAATATGGGTTCCTATTCAAAAAATGACTTTGACCTTCAAATGACCTTGAAAATGAATTTTAAGGTCAAGTCGGATTTCACAGAAAGGTTGCCCCCATTGTCCCAAACAACTGTTGTCTGAACAATCTTTTTGTACAACGCAACCGTCGAAAATTTCGGGGTGGTTCCTTTAAAATGGGACACTCTGTATACTAGATATATGCTAAAAATAAATTTATTTTTTTCAGACTTCATTCAAGAGGACCAAATACTTATCTAGGCTATGAAAGTGATTTTCGTTCAAAAACAAATTTTGAGGTAATCGCTGCCACGGAAGCCTATTTTTCAGACCTCGAGGAAACGTATTTTTCAGACGGGTTAAAGAAGTTGGAGCATCGCTGGGCCAAGTGTATCGAACTAAAAGGAGACTATGTTGAAAAATAAAATGCCACTTTTCCAAAATTTTCGTTTTTCTTTTGTAGGCTAAGTAATTATCGGACCACCCTCGTATACTATATTTTCGTGTTCGGGAAATTTGTATGTAAATATAGAAATAAGCTTATTTATAAATCCAGCACTATAAAAAAACTTTAACTTTTTAAATACTTGACTTTTCTTCAACTACTATAAATAATGAAATATGTATCGGATGTCTTATTATCGTAAGGGACGCAGATTTGATATAACTTATCTTCTTCAAGCCATTGATAAGACAAAATTGTAAATAAGATAAAGTGTACAGCAAAGTAAAGTACCAACATAAAAGTAAGCTAAACCACAAGTGAAAATTGAAAAAAGTAAACAGTTTATAAGTATAGGATTTGAGACTATAATAACTATTTATAACTATTAATAAAATCAATTATTTGTTATAATTTCTTTTCTCATTGACAAATTGTAAATGATTAAAAAAGACATAATAACTATATTAAACTTCGATTTTTGAAATTAATAATTTTTAACTGTTATTACTTCTTATTTTTCTTTTTTACGAATTAACTTAACGTTTAAAAAATAATAACTATTATTATTACTCTTTTATACACAGCTTATAACGAGTCGCATTCTCGTTATGTCTCTCTCTCCCTGCAGCCAGTTTGTTTATTAATCATATGTATATTTTACCATGCATTATAATAATTTGTAATTTGTAGCGCAGTTGAAATGTCAGCGAACAAGGTAAGAGTCGAGTCCTACGATCTATACTATCGATAGTCCCTGGCGCGGATGTCGCGGAGAGACCGCGATCGCGAAGGGGAGAGAGAAGGAGAGCGCGCAATGAGTCAGTTGGCATGCGAGCAGAGACAAGTACGGGCGCTAGCATAGTTTGACAGTAACACCCTTTTCTTCTGCGTTACGAGAGATCTCGAGGGAGTAAGCGAGTACGCAGTGGCGATTATACGAGTCCAAAGACCGCCAGCGATAAGCGAAGGCGCATAGCTGATGTTGACAGGAATTCCGTCAGCTATAGGGCTAGGAAGCGAGAACGCCCGCGCGAGTGTAGGGCAAGAGTAAGCGTGGTCGCGGTCCACGGTTCGTGCGTTGCTGCCGTTCTGATAACCGACGACAACTACTGTAAGTACCTACTCGATTCTCTCTCTCTCTTAGGCTCTCTCTCCCCTATTGCTTGCTAACTGCATTTGTCGCTTTAGTTTTTCGCCCGGTTTACGCACTCTTTCATTCTGCTCGGCATTGCGTCCTGCCTCGAGCCGCTTTAAGCGAATTCGTTGTCCGATCTTGCTCGGTTGCTGACGAGATCGGCGCGCTGCGTCGCGTCGTCCCCTTGTTCGCTGCCGCTCACATTTCGCCACCACACGCGCTTGTATGTATTCGTAAGTGCCTGAAATACAAGATTCGTTCTACCAAAATTCGCAGCAACTTATTCCGATACACCTGCCCTGTTGTATAACTACTTCGCCGCGAGACTCTTAGGTTGTCCCTCACCAAGTAACCTGTGGCTCACGACACTCTCCGCGGGCCGAATTTCTACGTAAGGAAGGAGGCAAGCTGATGCGGCTGGACCCAAGCACTGTTCGCACTGGCGCACAGGGATGTCTTGGATAGCGCACGCTTTGTTAAAATATTAATCCGCGACAACTATTTATTATATAACCGATTTAGCCCGGAAAGAGCACGAGCTAAAACCCCGTTATAAGCTATATGTAATACAATGCAAATAATATTTTAGAAAAACTGATACTATAACTGTTATTATTAATTTCGAAAAAACAAAATAGTTAATAATTATTTATAATTTATTTTAGTCTAAAATCTTATATTTATAAGCCGTTATTAATTATTTTTATCTTTTTTGTATTTATAATAAAAAAAAAAAATAATTATTACATAAAATTTGAAATACTTGGGACATATTGTTATGCAACATGAATGTTATTCAAGAAATACATTTATTTTTCGCTATTTATATAAGGTTAGCCCGCATGTGGTTCGGTAAGGGCGGTTTATAAGAGTGGGGGTTAGATAGGTTAGGGGTATGTGGATAAGAGGTATGAGATTCAGCTGGGATAACTCACTTATGAAGTAAAATTCAATTATTTCAAGAAATAACAAACGACTAAAGTGTCTTTTCACAGGATTACGTGGGTTAGCCTGCATGTGGTTCGGTAAGGATGGTTTATGTGGGTTTGGTGGGTTAGAGGCAGGTTGGTTAGTTAAGGTAGATCGCTCATGCATAGGATTAAATTATTTCAAGAAATAACAAACGACTAAACTTGTTTATCCCAGGGTTAGGTGGATTAACCTGCTGATAGTTTGACGAGGGTGGTTTCTAGGGGGTGAAACACCCCTTAAATATTTTTTTTTTAATCCGGAAACACGTCAATTTAATTTTGGTATTTTCTCATTATCAGTGCAATTTTTAAATCACTCGAGCTGATTTACTATATTACATGTCGTAAAACAGTACAAAAAATAGTGTATTTACCCCTATTATAAAGGGGGTTGCAACCCTTCGGTATAAATGTTATGTCCTTAAAAGCGCCTTTTTATAAGAAATTTTTTAACGTTGAGTTTACTGAAAAATATTCATTTGATGCTGAGAAATATTAAAAAAACTGATTTTAGGGGTTGATTTTCAAGGTGAATTTCACCTCTTCAAAGCCCTTATGGGCCTATAAAAAAAAATACGTTTCTAATTTTTTTTCAAGTACTACAACATATCCCAAAATCATTGAAATCGGTGAGGTCGGGTTGGGGTGGTTCCCTTGTCAGTTGCTTGGAATTCTGGGAAAAGACGTAATTTTTTCTAACTGTCTGGACACAGGTAGTATTTGATGAATCTGACCCAAATTACACGAATATGAATGATAATTCCGAATCTTGTAATAGCGACACAGATATGGAAAATAATGTTTCTTTTCGCAAAAGAAAAAATTTATAATAATTAATGCACCTATATTCAACTATTTTTATGTGTTTCATTACGTGTATTTAACTATTATTATTGTATCGAATATACAGGGTGGACCATTTTAAGTGAGCCAGTACGTTTTCTCGGAAACTAGTGGGGATAGCGAAAAATGTTTCAAACAAAAGTTGTCCAACTTGGAGGGGGACATACCCTCATGACCTTGCCTGTGTCCTTGGATGTAAGGTTCAAGGTCATTTCAAGGTCAACTTTGTTTTCTTAAACGGGACCCCCTATTTTTGACCCTGGATTTGGAAAGAACGGGAAATTCTACGATCAGATGACCTATTATACGTGGGGTCTGGGGTGACCCTCAAGGTTATTTGAAGGTCATTTTTATTTTTTTACGAGTGTAAGATTTACGAAAAATAGTTTCATACAAAAGTTGCTCAACTTGAGGACATACCCTTATGACCTTGCCTGTGACCTTGGAGGTCAGGTTCAAGATTATTTCAAGGTCAACTTTGTTTTTTGAAACGGGGCCCCTCATTTTGACCCCGGATTCGGAAAGCGTTGATTCGCCCCTTTTATCATATGCTAGCGCAAGGCCGTATGCTTTTCTAGCTTAACCATCCATTTTACTCCATAAAAGTAACATTTACCGTGAAGATAGAATATCTGTCATTGTATGGTTTGGCTTATCGAATCTCTTCATTCTCCCAAAACAAAAATTATTTTTTAATACAGCAGCTTAGTTTATTCGTTTATTTCACTGAATAAAGATTTTGCGTTCATTGAAGAGAATTTTTTTGTTACAAATTTTTATTAAATTTAAATCAAAATCCTTTTGTTTCGGAGTATGCCGGATTATACTGCGCGTGAACGTGTTGACATGATTATTATTCTTGGTCTAGTCGGAGGGAATTATCGTAGAGCTGCAAGACTTTATCAAGAACGTTTCCCGTACCGAAGACACCCTAATCGTAACACCATTCGAAGGGTTCATGTGAAAGCTCAACAAGGACATTTATTTCGTACGCGAAGACGTATGAAATAAATGTCCTTACGATGAGAATGATGTTCGCGTGCTTGTGATATTGGCAATTATTCATGACAATCCTCATATTAGTACATTACAAATTCAAAGAGAAACTGGCATACCAAAACAAACTGTCTTGAGAATTTTGAGAAGCCAAAAATTTTGACCATATCACATCACTCTCACTCAAGCCATCACACCAGATGACATGGAAAGACGACTGGAGTTTTGTCGTTGGGCAAGAGAAATGATTCAAAACGACAGAACTTTTTTCCGTAATGTCATGTTCTCTGACAAAGCTACATTCAAAAATAATGGGGAGCTCATCAGGCACAACTGTCATTATTGGTCAGCTGAAAATCCTAATTGGCATCGACACATAGATCATCAGCATCGTTGGAGCGTCAACGTGTGGTGTGGCATTATCAATGGACATGTGATTGGACCTTACTTTTTTGAGGGAAATGTCAATGGGGAAAACTTTTCTCGATTTTTACAAAATGAAGTAGATGCACTACTGGAAGAAGTTGACCTCCAAACAAGACTGAGAATATGGATGCAGTTAGATGGAGCTCCTGCGCATTTCCACAGAAATGTTAGAGCTTACCTGGACAACAGATTCAATGGTAGATGGATCGGTCGCGGTGGACCAGTTGCATGGCCACCATGATCTCCCGACTTGACATCTCCTGACTTTTACTTATCAGGATAATTGAAGAATGTCGTTTATCAAGAACAACCAACTACCCGAGAAGACATGATGGATAGGATCAGGATCGCATGTCAGAACATACCGCAGGATGTACTACTAAGGACAGTAGATAATTTTCATCGGAGAATTGAATTATGCATTCAAGGAGAAGGAAATGTCTTTGAACACTTACTGTAAAATATTTCACATGTAATTAACAATTAATTAATTTGGTAAATAAATAGTAAATCTAAAATACTTTAATCACTTATCTTCTTCATCACATTACGACCATGAATAAACAGGGCAACATAGAGCGCACACGTGACGGCTAAACAAGACGTTGAGTAGAATTTCCGGTCTTTCCGAATCCGGGGTCAAAATGAGGGGCCCCGTTTAAAAAAACAAAGTTAACCTTGAAATAATCTTGAACCTGACCTCCAAGGTCACAGGCAAGGTCATAAGGGTATGTCCTCAAGTTGAGCAACTTTTGTATGAAACTATTTTTCGTAAATCTTACACTCGTAAAAAAATAAAAATGACCTTCAAATAACCTTGAGGGTCACCCCAGACCCCACGTATAATAGGTCATCTGAACGTAGAATTTCCCGTTCTTTCCAAATCCAGGGTCAAAAATAGGGGGTCCCGTTTAAGAAAACAAAGTTGACCTTGAAATGACCTTGAACCTTACATCCAAGGACACAGGCAAGGTCATGAGGGTATGTCCCCCTCCAAGTTGGACAACTTTTGTTTGAAACATTTTTCGCTATCCCCACTAGTTTCCGAGAAAACGTACTGGCTCACTTAAAATGGTCCACCCTGTATATTAAGACATATGATTTATAAAAATACATTTTATTGTAATTGTTATCCTTGTATAATAAAAAAATGCATTATATACAAAATCATCGTGAAAAGAATTATTTATACCTTTAAAAGTGAAATTTTCCCATTAAATAGAATATACTATAAAAATATTATTATAGATTCAAGTAGCATACGAAAATACCTTTGAGATAGAAAAGATTTTTTTTTACTATAAATTTAAGTGGAAATTGTGATTTTTTTCGTCTTATAAACTATGTAACGGGGGGTGTTATCTAAAAAAAATGGGAAATTTATTTAAGAACAAACTCCTACGGTGCAGAGCTAACCGCCGCTCCGTTAAACATGTACGATTGTACGTGTATTCTCCTTTACGTCAAATGATTTCGCTTAATTGTTTTCTATCGAACGGAGTTGAACTCACCTTAAGTCACGTGCCTAGTGACACTCGATGAATCTTAGGTGTGGGCGACTTTACGCCTAATCCACTTAATCCCCTAGATGTAATCGGATTAAAACCTAAGTCTTTTACAAATCGCTTAAGCTACTGGGAAAATTAAATGACGTAATCGGCAAATAAATTTAACTAACTTTAATTAATAAAAATAACTACAGTCTTTATTGGGCCGAAAGACTAACGCTCGCGAACAGGATTTTACAATGAATACTATCCGGTGAGAGAGAGAGAGAGAAGATTCGAAATTTACCGCGAACTAACGCACGGCGTTAATACAAAAAAATCGCTATCACGATTAACAAAATACCGAATGTATTTTGTCACGTAATAATGACGGGAGGTGCACCTACCCTGTGGTGCAATTACGGTGATTAGCTGTAATTGTTGATGAAATATATCAACTGCCGCTGCCCTCCTATTTATCAGCTTTTGCACTGCTGCTACTTGCTGCTGCAATACCGTCGTTGCACTCACACACGTAATTGTCCCAAGAAAAACTTTATATCGGCGAAAACAAAGTGCAAAACACAAATCGGCGGTAAAATCGTGTGAACAGCTGAGGCGTAACTGTTTATTCAAATGATCGCGCGCCCCCTCTCTCACTTAATTCTTGGTACTAACGTGCGAGAAGCAGAATATCGAACGGATCGATTAATTGAATGGACTACCGTTGCTGCCCCCTCGAAGTCCTGACTACCCAGGCAGGACGAATACCCGCGATTCGCTGCCATCAGGAACCTGAAAGAAAAGAAGGAAAGGAACCAAATAAACCCAAACTTTCCTTCTTCTACATGGCTAATTTATTTGCCCTCCAGGGCCTAAATCATTTTTTAGCTACACCTGGCGCTCGATGTTTCGGGTAGCGCCAGTCTGTAGCTTTCTTCGAGCACCGCTGGGAGTTGGTCACCCCAGGCTCCTCACATATGTAGCAGCCCCTCAGCTGCGATCGGGATTGAGCAGATTCCCAATCTTGATTGTGGTATCATGAGCCATACGCCCGTCCACATGGACCGTGAACATGGTCCACCGCCAGTAGCTCCCGGGGCTCTCTTCTCCTGAGCCAGCGCCGGGAGCGTTGCGGGGAACTCCTGTCCATTGTCCACCCGTAGCAGGGCCTCTCCGTAGGCCTTCTGGCGCTGAGCTATCTCTGCCCACTCCCCGAGCAGTTCTTCTGCGCCTTGGTGGTTCATGAATCGTCTCAGGTGCTCCTGCACCTGAGACTGGAGATCTTGGGCAAACTGCCAGGCACTCTCCACCTCGTTGATCCCCAGAAGTACGTGTCTAAAGTCGAGGAGGAGAGTGGCTGTTCCGGGATTCGGGGTTGGTTACAGACCCGGTGCGATGCCCCACAGGTTTCCCTGGGTCCTGGGCACTGACTCGCACTGTCCGACGTCTGGGTCGAAGCGTCCCTGGAAGCCTTCTTCAGGGCGACCCACGATGCGTCCCGGAGAACGTCCGCCACCGAAGCGTTGTGGCGCTCCCTTCGGGTGGTCCCCTCTAACTGGACCCAGGCGAAGCTCAGCAGATCTTCTATCAACTACGTCGCATCAGGGCCAAGCTGCAGATCCAATAATATCTGCGTGACCACCTCGAAGGTTTCCTCTTCGACGACGATTCTCTGGTCCATCTGAAACATCCAAAACAAAGAATCTCGGATAAAACTCCATAAAACTCCCTGCGCGAAGAAAAACCCTATTAAATGCCGCATCCCACCGAGTTAGGCGCTCCCTCGCGATTCTTTGCTGGAACGTTCTGGCCCTCGTCGGTTACCGTTCGGGTTTATCGGCCCAACCGTCCTTTGCACGACGGGCACGGTATTTCGAGGCCTACCTCTCCCTCTAGATTCCTTTAAGGGAGAGTTGTTGCCTCTTACTTGTCCGGTGACCATCTCTGGGACTTCGAGATCGACCTCGACCTCTCTTGGTTGGGGCAGATACCGGTAAATCCGACGTCTCGGTAGGATCATTATCTACAACCGTTGGGGCCGCTAATTCGATCCGCATGCTATTCGATAAATCCCTCCCCGGATCTTCGCACGCTTTCGAGGAATCGTTCGCCTCCGACGGCTGTTCGTTTTGCGGCTGGCGAGGATCGATGACTTCCTCGCTTTCCTCTTCCTCACCCGGACCATAGTACGGCTTAAGGTCTTTGGCATGG
Organism: Phymastichus coffea; assembly: GCF_024137745.1. NCBI lineage: Eukaryota > Metazoa > Arthropoda > Insecta > Hymenoptera > Eulophidae > Phymastichus > Phymastichus coffea. Next base: position 1,950,568 of record NW_026706860.1, on the reverse strand, counting down.
AAGAGCTCGGGCAGGATCTCCAGCTGATTGCCTAGTCTGTAGGTGTTGGAACCACAAACCTCTTCAATCACGTACGGACCGGCATATTTCGGGGCCAATTTGGCTGAAATGCCTTGGGCAGCCGAAGAGAGAATCCTATTCCTCTTCCAAACCCAATCTCCAACCTTAAACTCGGGTTGCCATCTCTTCCGGTCATAATAAGCCGCCTGACGCGCAGCTTCCTCCTTTGACTTGGAGTTGGCCCTCTCCCATAAATTAGGGAGCTTCTCCATATCTTCAACGCGAAGTTGAACTCTGACAGGTGTTCGTCCCAGCTCTTATGATCACGGCTTACGTAAGACGTGACCATGGTTTTGAGAGTCCTGTTTACTCGCCCTGTGGGATTCGCTTGGAGATGATACACGGGAGTCAAGGCGCGCTAGATGCCGTTCATCTGGAGGTATGAATCGACTTCTTGATTCTTGAATTCGGTTCGATTATCCGACAATAATACCTCTGGCGTGCCAAACCTAGTGATAATCCTCTCGTGTAATTCCCTTGCGATTGTCCTCCCATTGGCTTAGCGTATCGCAACGCACTCTACCCAGCGAGTAAATAAGTCTACAAAGACTAATATGTACTCAAAACCTCGAGAGCTTTTGGGAAACGGACCAGTGATATCACCGGCCAATACCTGCCAGGGTCGTGACACTTGTCTACGACCCATCAGCCCGCAAGGTGCTCTTTGTTCCACCTTGCACTACTGACATACCGGGCAAATCTTTACGTACTCCCTGACCTGATCGTACATCTTAGGCCAGTAGTACAAGCGCCTAGCCCTGGAGAACGTACGCTCTCGTCCTTAATGTCCTACCGTAGGAGCATCATGGACCTCCTGGAGAACCTGGTGCCTTTTCTCCCTAGGCACCGCAAGCTTCGTCGTTGTCGATGGACCCTTCACCGTCCTCATCAGGCTGATAGTGATACAGCCTTCCTCCCACTACCTTCCAAGTAGGGTGAAAGTGTGGGTCTTGGCATACTCCCTGGTATTGTTGCAAATACCAGACGTCAGTGGTCTCCGGCCGACTATTTATGGCACTCACTTCAATCCCCTCCTCCTCATAGGACCTAGACAATGCGTCTGGCACCACATTGAGATCCCCCCTTCGATATTCAATATCGAAGACATCGCCTTGCAATGCTAGCGCTTATCGCGCTAGTCTTCCCGTGGGATTTCTCATACTGTGGAGCCATTTTAGGCAACTATGATCAGTGATGACCCTGAAGTGATGCCCTTCAATGTACGCCCGGAACTTTCCAATAGCCCATACCACTGCCAAGCACTCTTTCTCGGAGGCCGTATAATTCCTCTCAGCGCTGTTGAGTGATCGGCTGGTGTATTCTATTACACGCTCCTCTCCATCGACATCCTGCGTGAAAACAGCCCCGATCTCACTGCCACTGGCATCAGTTTGCAGTATAAATTGATCGTTAGGATCGGGCGATTGCAGTATTGGGGTGGAAGTCATCGCCTCCTGCAAACTCGTGAAAGCTCGCTCTTGCTCCTCCTCCCAAAAGAAACGTACATTCTTCTTTGTCAGGCGGTTTATAGGTTCAGCAATCATGGCAAAGTCGGGTATAAAACGTCTATACCACGAGGTCATTCCCATGAATCGCTTCACCTGTCTTTACTTGTTTGACAGTCCGGGGTATTGGATATTCCAGTATCGGTCGTATCTTCTCAGGATCTGGTCTTACTCCGTCCTGGTTCACAAGAACTCCGAAGTACCTGACTTCTGTCTTGCAGAAGTGGCTTTTGGCTTTGTTGATGGTTAGGCCCGCACCTAGAATTCTCATTAATACCATTTCAAGGTGCCGCTTATGTTCCTCAAAGGACGACGAAATCACAATTACGTCGTAGAGGTAAGCGAAAGCGAATGGATCCATATTCGGGCCTATAACCTTGTCCATCAACCTCTGGAACGTCGCTCTTGCGTATGGCAGTCCGAAGGGCATTCTCTTGAATTGAAAGTGCCCTAATCAAGGTACTGTAAACGCTGATATCGGACCCGATTTTTCTTTGAGGGTAATTTGATGGTACGCACTACTCAAGTCCAGTATAGATATGAACTTTGCATCCCTTATCCGTCTTAGGATGTCGTTTATATATGGTAAAGGGTAGGGATCAGGTTTGATAATAGCATTTACCTTTTGGTAATTATCGCAAAACCTATACTTTCCACCAGCTTTCTTTACCATTACAATTGGACTTGACCATCCACTGTTCGCTGGTTCGATTACATCTTTTTCCAGCATATCTTTGACCAGTGCATGCATTTCCTCTTGCACTCTATCAGAAACTGGGTAGTACTTCTGTTTGATGGGTCGAGCATTTCCAACATCTATTTCGTGCTCAACCCCTACGGCACAGCCTAAAGCCTGACCTCCGTCAGGAATCAATCTTCTAACGAGGTCTTCTATTTCCTCCAGCTGTGTCTCTATGGCCTCTCACAGTCCTACCGGTGCGAGAAATGCCGTACCAATTCCAATACCTTAAGCCATAATTCATCCTCCTCAGGATCCAAAACTGCGCGGAACTCTCTTATAAAGTTCGCGTCTACGTAGCAGTCATACGTGAGCAGAGGCGTAATGGTGGCTCTGATTTCCTTCGTGATTACTCCTACTTTAAAGGGGAACATCACGTGACCAATATAGGGCATGGGCGCCCATCAGCGAGCCTTGCATCGCCCGCCCTGGTCACATTCAATCCGAGTCCCATCTCCGATGCCAATCTTAGCCCTAATTGACCCATGACCGTGGATGAGGCGCCGGTATCATAGAGTGCTCTAATTTTAAAGTCACCTATGTCTACCCGCAACCACCACCTGGTCTTATTCTCAGGGTCATATCCACGAGTCGTATCTTTTCCTCCCTTCGTCGTGCTTTTCAGCGGCTTTTTGCCTTCCGCTGCTGCGACGACGATAGGCTTGATTCTACTCGTGGATTCCTTCAGCACAGGAGCTTTTTATGTGGAGAGGTCCAAACCTTTCAGGTCTTCGGATTGTTCGATTCTCACACCAATCGAGTCTTCCCCCTCCTCCACAACCTGTATATGGCCACCTGGTCCTTCCAGGATGACCACTCCCCTATTCTGCCGAGGGCTGGCATCGGGCTCGATCGCCTTCTGCTCTATTGTGCAGCTAGGTCCTAGCCTCTCTTGATGCATTCCTAGAACCTGTTTCAATGCCTGGGTTGCCAACAACTTGCTCTTTCCCGTTGACGACCCGCGGCGAGAGGTCGAATTCACTGGAGGCGCGAAGATGACCTCTTCTCTTCGCTCTTCTTGCCGTATCCCTTGTTGCAATCAGGGCAGAACTTACGGCTGAATCCCAGTTTGCCACAAGCGAAACACTGAAGAGGATTCGTGAAGTCGATTTTACGCCTCTGCCCTTCTCGCCGCTCATTAGGATACCAGGGAGAAGGTGAATTTTTCCTTCTCCCACGCCATCGGCCGTAACCGATTATCAGCAAAATTACTGTATCTCCTAGGGGGAAGCTGCTGCTGCGCTGCCTCGGTCACCGTACTGTTGCTGCTGCTACAAAAAGCTGCTGTCGCTGTTATTCGGAGCAGCTGCTGGCTTACAGGGATGTGTTGCTACTGATGCACACTCCTTAACACACCACCTACTATCGTTCTAAACACCAAAGCACAAAAATCGACGAACACAGAAAATCACGGGAAAAATCTGGCGGTAAACCGGCGAACAGCTGAGGCTATACTACTTCTTATACTCACGCGTGCCCCCTCTTTTTCCTAATCGTCCGCTCTAGCACTTCGAGTGCTGTCGAATCGCGAAGTATCGATCGCTCGTATCTACTTAGAAAAAATTACTACTTAAAAAATTAAGATTGCAACTTCTATAAAGTAATACATACTTATTATTTATTATCATATTATTATTATGTAAATATAATTGAATTTTTTTTTGTAATAAAACAAAATTTTACAAAAATAATATAATACTTTGAAAGTAACGAAATTTTTTATAACAAATGGCTAGCGTGTAAAAAACGAAAAAAAACAATGTATTCCAGATCTTAGTTTTCACTTTATTTTGGTATTCTTTACCAAAAAAGAAACAACTTTTGTCTTTAGTTTTTTTATTTAATGCATAGCAATCAAGAGATGAGCTGATGAATAAAAAAAAAAACGATTTTTTTAATAAAAAAAGCTATATCTCTGTATAAAAAAATTAAAAATGAGTTCTGTCGCTCTTATTTTAAAGAGGGACATTCCGCCTTTTAATTTTTGTTGGATTTTTAATGATGCGCTTAGTTGCATAGCAAATCAATAAATTTGTACATGGACAAAAAAAAAAAATTTTATGTTCATTTTTTAAGTATAAAAAATTTAATTCTAGTACAAACAATATTATATTCACGTTACTTAAAGCTTTTGCTATTATCTTTAAAATGGCGTCAAGTTTTTTATTCTACGACTCTTTTTCGCTGATATATAAAACTTCAAAATTTGACAAATTTCACCTGAGGGTGGGCAAAAGTACGTACCGGGCACTGTATTTAAGAACAGATTTTTGTAAGTACCACTAAAGAGTATTAATTCTTGCTTGAAATAAAGTATCTCAAATGCAAGTGAAAATTGTAGTTATGCTATTCACATCCAAACTTGAGCATCAGTCATGCTCATGAAAATAAGGTAGCATATTATTTAGCACTAAGCAAATTTTACAACTCCTACAACATAGAAAGAACAAAAAGATAAAAGCGATTGAATATTTTGTTTAACAATAATAGATCATAATAAAGTTTGTAAACAATGTATTTCTGAAAAGCTTAAAAAAAACAAAAGATATATTTGATCATTTGTCAAAATTAAATCAATGTACAACAAACTCATTCAAGTGATAACGCTAGAAATTAGGCGAATTCTTCCTCTATACAATAATAAAGAGTATGTTCCTATCGGTACAGAGCGAACTGTTAAAAAACATGATCAGAAAAGTCTTAACGATTTAATTAGAAACATTGGTTTAACTAAAGAACAATAGGAGTTACTAGCTTTAGACTTAAAGAGAAGAAATATGGTAACAAAGGGTACTAAAGTAAGTGCATACCGTAATCCAGAGGAAAAGTTGCGTAAGTAGTTTAATGAAGATGCAGATATAGTTTTCTGCATTGACGTAAAAGGACTCATCGATTAAATTAAGCCAGACGTATGGAATCTTGAGGATTGGAGACTGTTCATTGATTCATCACAGCGCAGTCTTAGTGCTCCTATACCGATAGCTCATTCAACTACGCTCAAAGAAGAGTATTCAAATCTTGAACTGATTTTGACAAAAATAAAGTTCAAAGAAAATAATTGGCAAATATGTGGAGAATTATCAATTTTATCCATGATATTAGGACAACAATCTCGATTCACAAAATATCCATGTTATTTGTGTATGGTCAATAGTAGAGATAGAACAAATCACTACAAAAAACAGAATTGGCCAACAGAAAGTCATTTAAACCTGGAAAACAAATATTCTTAAAGAACCTTTCGCGAATCCATCCAAAATTTCAATATCTTCTCTGCATATAAAGCTTAGGTTCATGAAGCAATTAGTCAAGGCATTAGACAAAAATGGCCAATGTTTTAAGTATCTAGAAAAAGTGTTTCATAAGAAATCTGATGCTAAATTAAAAGAAGGCATTTTTAACGATCCTGAAATACATACTTTATTTAAAGCTGAAAGCTTCGACACAACTATGAATGGTTCTGAGAAAGCAGCATGATTAAAGGAGTGCCAATAAAATGTTTAGGTAACACAAAAGACAGATTACATTAAAATTATCAAAAGAATGTTACGTAATTAGCAGAAATTAGTCTGCTTAATGAACTTAAAACGTCATTTTCATGATTCTCATATTGATCAATTTCTTAAAAATACTGGTTACTTTAGTAAAGAGCAAGGTGAAAGGTTTCACCAAGACTCAAATTTTAATGTAGATCTCAAGGAACGTGGGGTAGAAATAAATTGGAAGATTACTGCTCGATGATAAAAAGAGAGACAACTTCGACAAGGGAACAAAAACGTTCCAAAATCCCTTTGCATCAATCATTCGATGAAAAACTTATGCGTAAGCGAAAATCACTGTAATACTACAATATCTTGAAAATTACTGAAATTACCACACCCTGTCTCACTAGTATAACTGATGATCAATTTCAAGCCTAATTTACACCTAACATTCTAACATTCTAAGTTAATCTTGTTTTTATATATCATAACATGAAAAACCGTTAAAATAAATTTAAAAGAAAGATTTTCAAGAAAATCATTAAATTTATCCTATATATTACTAGTTAACATCTCTTGGGAGTAGTCTTTTAAAATATCTGATGTCAAATTTATGATCAGCAACCTCAAAAACCCCCAATATACAATTTATAATGCTTATTAATTGTTTTGAAGTGAATAGAATTGATTGTTTCAAGTTGTTTCGGTTCAAATTTTGCATAAATTTTAGTTTTTTCAAAATATGTGAGGAAAGTATATTCTTTTTACAAATTCGAAAAATAGGTAAGAAAAGGTATGTCTGCTCAGAAGTACAGACATCTTTTTTTTTCTTTTTTTGTGGGCATATGTTATTAATAATATTAAGAATAGAAAAGCTCCCGGTTCTGATAATATCAGGAAAAATGATCAAAATATTACCCTCAATTGCACTAAGATATCTAACAATTGTTTTTAATACATGCTTGCGTTTTTGCTATTTTCTTTCACAGTGGAAAAAAGCAGAGATAGTTTTAGTATCTAAACCCGGTAAAGAACTAGAACGGAGTAACGTCATATAGATCGATTAGCCTTTTATCAGGACTTTCTAAAATCTTTAAAAAAACTAATTCTAGCTAGAATTGACCCAATAATACTAAATAGAAAACTTATCTCTGATCATCAATTCGGTTTCAGGTGTAACCATTCTACGTAAAATATGATTCCATACTTCAAACCCACCCAAATAAAAATTCATTAAATCACCATCAGAGAAGTTGCAGAAGATGTTGGCATATAGGTTGGCTCATGCCATGATATTCTTTCAGATGTTTTAGGTATGAGACGTTGCTTAATTTCGATCAAAAGAACCGTCACATGACCATCGCTCAAGAGATGTTGAATGAAGTCAATGAAAATCCTGATTTTCTCAAAAGGGTTATAACTAGCGATGAATCGTGAGTATATGGTTATGATGTCGAAACTAATGTCCAATCGTCCCAATGGAAGACCCCAAAAGAGCCATCACCCAAAAAAGCATGCCATGTTTGATCAAATGTCAAAGTTTTGTTCACTATATTTTTTGATTACCATGGCGTAATTCTTACCACAAGGTCGTACGGTCAATAAGAAGTATTATCTTGAAGTTGTGCGTCGATTGTAAGAGACAATACGCAAAAAACGTCCGGAATTTAGGAAAAACAATTCTTGGATTTTGTATCACGATGATGCACCTGCTTATTAATCGTTGCTTGTGAGAGATTTTTTGGCCAAAACCAACACCACAGTCATGCCTCAGCCTCCATATTTACCGGATTTGGCTCCTGGTGACTTTTTCCTGTTCTTAAAACTGCGAGAGAGAGAGAGAGATATCTTCGCCGACGCTCAGATTAGCCTCACTCGTATTCCGGTCTCGTTGGGGAAGTTGCCAATGTCGATTCGGGTGTCTACCGTGTCCTTAACGTGCGTTCTCTCAGTATGTCCTTTTCTTTTCTCAGCTATAGTCCCTCACAAAACAGCTGCATACTTTTAAGACGGGACGAAACGTTCGCACTTCGTAAGGGCCATAACCGTCCGCCGCGAGTAGATATCATAGACTCTTTCCTTTCCGCTATCCCTATCTCATTCTTCCCGCGCAGAAAGCACCCTCAACTCGTGTCCGGCAGGAACTGCCCCTCGCGGGCAGTTGTCCTGACAAGGTGAGAGCGTGAATATAACGTTCACCGTTACAGCCTCCTTCCAATCCGGACCAGTAGGGATTCCAGACGATCCGTCCGTTCGTGTTCTTATACTGAGACAGGATTGGTGGAAACACAATGAAACGCCGGTTGTATTTAGGGATTAGATTTTATTGTCTTAGAGATTTATAATCCCCTCGAGGGCAGATGCCTTCAAGGTCGGTAGTAACTGAAGGGAAGCCGACTGCTTCCTCTTCACCCTCTTCACCAAGGCTAGGGCGGCCACTAGCCACCCAGTCCAACCTCTCCGCCACTATCTATGAGTGCTGTAGAACGCGGGGCATTTCGTCGTGCGGGTAACTCCAGGGTTATGGCAGATGTTACATCCTTCCCATTCTGCCCGCGACGTGATTCCTCTTAGTAGTCCCTTCTCTCGTGGGGTTAGTGTCAACCCATCCCGACGGTTGGATGCTGACCACAATGGGGGCTCGAGCGGTGAACCCGCTGACGGGTCCATTACAACGTTGATGTGGATCGGGTCCGTAAACTGGTTTTCGTTGGTGCTGCTGAGATTCACCACGAGTTTTACTCCCTCGCGGTTTTGGTTTTGTGACACCGCAACCGTGGGCGTTGGCTCCTGTGTCGTCGCTTCCCGGGGATCCTCTTGGGTTGGGCTCTTGAGGGCCTGACGTTGTTGTTACTGCAGGCTCTTGAGCGCTGCAGCATATCGTCATCTGCGTGTGACCAATCCGGACCAGTGGTCGAAGTCATCCGGCCGGTGTCCTTGAGCCTCAAACACGTCGAATGCCTGGTGTACGGCGCGTTGGAGACGACTGAGGATGGTCCAACCGATCTCTACCTCCTGTAGGCCTCAAGTTATTTCAGGCCTCGATCGATGCCCGTCTTGAAAAGGTCGATCGCGGAGAAACTCGGACGCCAGATTACGTTGAAGGCTTCATCGTCCGATTGAGAGGACATCGTGCGGGTTGGTGCGCGAGTTGGAATTGCCCCCGTGGGCGGCCATGGTAGTGCCGTATCCTCCTCAAGGGGTATTCCGACCGATGAAGACAGGGCCTGTGTTTCTTCGTCTTCAATCTCGTCGATGTGTACCGTTGATGAGCCCCCGTGGGCTCGTGCTTGTTCCTGCTTCTGCTTCATTTGAGATTCGCTCAGAAAATGCAGGGCGGCGCCAACCACTCCGTCAACGGCGGGACCGAGATCTAAATTGATCAGGGCGGTCGTTGCTTGCTCGATTTACTCGATCGTAATCTTCATCCTACAATAGTCTTAGACTTCAATAAACGAACTTTGACGATAAATATCGAAGATCGGCGCCTTCTCGGCTGTCCAAGGCCTTCGTTGCTAGGAATGGTGGTAGGGTCATTTTCGTCGGTTTCCCAGGGCCTCCGATCGCAGGGCGTCATGTAGCGGTGAGGGGTCGCCCCCTCCTTTTCCTCCTTGTGAGAACGCTCCTCCTCGGATAGTTTGCAGATTTTTACGGGCTCACCCGCGTGGACGCCTTGCAACTCCAATCGCCGAAGTCGGAGTTATTACCTTATCGTGTATCTTTGGGGTTTCGTTCGGTTCGTCAGACGGAACCTTGTCCGGCGGATCAGTGCGAGGGTAGTGCGGTCGCTTCAAATTCCTCGCAGGACTTTTCAGAAACGCGTTCTTTTCGCTCTCGGCACGATCATCCTCGCTGGGCAATGATTACCTCGCTAAAGCTCGATCTTTCATCATCCCGCGTGGGAGCTGCTGCTCGACCTTGCACTGTTGGTATACTTAGTACTTCCTGATATACTCCTTAATGTCATTATACATACCTGGCCAATAGTAAGATCGGGCGATACGAGCGAATGTTTTCTCCCGACCTAAATTGCCAGTTGTCTACGCATCGTAATTCTCAAATAGAACTCTCTCACGGTCTTCAGGTAATACAGCTAACTTCTAGACATCCTCGTCGTCGTACTCTCCGTGGTGGTCACTAGTAGGTCGTCGCACATACATCACCTTGCCGGCGACCTTCGAATCAGGATATTTTTCTGGATTGACGGCAACTTTTCGGAATCGATTTTCATACCAGTACCGCTCTCAGTTTTGGATCGGCCTATGACAACGATCTCAGCCTCCATGGGCTCGAATGCGCGCGACAACGCGTCAGGCACAACGTTGTCTGCTCCTTTTTGATACTTAATCTTAAAAGTATGATCTTGTAGCTGTAGCGCCCATTGAGCTAATCGACCCGTCGGATTCTTCAGGCTATAAAGCCATTTCAAGCTGCTGTGGTCCGTCACGACTTTGAATCGATAGGCTTTTAAATAATGGCGAAACTGTTGTATGACCCGTACGACCGCTAAGCATTCGCGTTCCGTGGCTAAGTAGTTCCGTTCAGCGGAGTTAAGGACTCTGTTAGCGATAACCCAATCCTCACTATCCACTTTCTGGATCAAGACGGCTCCGATTCCTATAGTGCTAGCGTCCGTCTCCAGTACATACCGTCCTTTAGGTTCCGGAAGCCCGAGACACGGTGCGAAGATCATGAGTGCCTTAATTCTCGCGAACGCTTGTTCCTGATCTTGTCCCCACGTATACTCGCGTCCTTTTTCTGTAAGTTTGGTCAACTGTTGAGCATACGTGGCGAAGTCCCCTAAGAAGTGAGGGCACCACGACATAGCCTCGAGAAAAGTTCGCAACTGTTGTACGTTTCCTGGTCGAGGGTACTCCACGATAGAGCGGACCTTTTCGGGATCTGGTCTGCTTCAATTTCGGTTAATCAGTAATCCTAGGTACTTAGCTTCTGTTTTACAGAAGATGCTCTTATCTCGATTAATTGAGAGTCCAGCTTCACTTAGCCTGTTTAAGACGGTCCGTAGATGCTATAAATGGTCCTCGAATCTTGACGATACCACGATGATATCATTGAGGTAGGCGAAGGCAAATTCGCTGAGCTCAGGATCGATTACGTTATCAATCAACCGCTGGAAGGTGGCACCTGCGTACGAAAGACCAAAAGGTATCCGCATAAATTGAAAATACCCTAGCCCTGGTACGGTGAAAGCGGTAATAGCTCGAGATTCCAGTTTGAGCCAAATCTGGTGATATGCGCTATTAAGATCGAGGGTGAAGATATAGCGTGCATTCCGCAAGCGTTTTAATATAACTTGCATGAACGGTAAGGGGTACACATTTGGCTCAGTAATATTGTTGACCTTCCGAAAGTTAATACAAAATCGGTATGAGCTTCTTGCGTACAATTGCCATCGGGCTCGACCAGCCACTGTTAGCCGATTCCATAACTCCTTGGGGGCCTGGAATAAGGCCTTATCAATGGTCTCCTGTAATGTTGCTTGTTTAGTCGCTGTTACTTCGGCCAATCCTATAGTTGCCAACTTCGGGCCAGTTTTTAAGCCAGCCACTTCTAATTTCATTCTGGTCTGTGACTTCTTAAACAACAGCGTATCGTCGTCAGGATCCAGGGTCACTCTAAACTGCTTAATGAAGTTTACTCCTAAAATACATTCTTCGACGAGGGTAGAGAGTATTGCTACCCTCGACGGCAGTGTCATGCCGCTCACAGTGAACGGCAGCATCACGTGTCCAACAATTGGCCAATTGCGGCCATCTGGCAAACCGGCCGCACCTGCATGTGTAATATTCAGTCTTATACCCAACGCTGTAGAGCATTACTTTCCATTGCTGTGGTTGAGGCTCCCGGGTCATAGAGAGCTCTAATTTTGAAACCTCCTATTTGTACGGATAGCCACCAATGCGTCTTTTGATCTAGGGAATATTCTATAACCAATTCTGGAGGAGTTTCGTCGGTTTGTTCGTGACGTACTGTAGCGCTGGCTATCAAGCTCTCACAGGGTAGTGCGCCGACGTCATCGAGTTGAACTGACTTGCTCCTCACCATTGAAGGTCCTTCGGGAGTCCTGGTCGGTGGGTTATCTGCCGTTACCAATGCCTCTGAGGGCGTTGACATATTTCCTTCCACCACCCCGGCCGGATCATGGTTCTGAGCTTTACTATCGTCGACTCTTACCCTCTCCGTGGTCACATTGTTATGTAGCGCGTCACAGGCGCTACCAGGGCGATCCTTACTCCCGTCACCCAACGCGTTTGTCACTGCCAGCGTTTTTTGTGGTAATGAGGGCATGTGAGTAACGAAACGGGCAATCGCCGAACCATCAGTCGTCGCGTTTTCAGCACACGTACGTGACAACGTCACATCCATGGGGTTTACTAAAGGAAACGGAGGAGTGGGGTTAACCCCAACTACCCAGTCCTTTCCTAGTTTCTCTTATTACATTAAGGACAGTATCTTTTACTGTATCCCAGCAATCCACACTCGATACATTTGAGTGGCTTGGTGAAGTCTCTCTCTCTTGTTTATGGGGAGCTTCTTGCCTCTTAGACCCTCAGGGATCGAACTTCGCCTTGCAAAGTTTGATTTCATCCCTTCCGATATTTCCTTAAGAAACGATATACTTGGTTCATTACGTCAGGCGGCGTATTTTGCTTATCGTTCTCACTCTTAGCTATGGCCGTGTTCGGTTCCACTTGTGCCGGCGTATACACGATCTGGTGTGTCACTTTTTCCAACACCTTTTTCATCCGGTCTAGCTTATCAGTGACTCTGACTTCTCTTGAGCCATTGCCTCTATCTTAGTCTTGCGACTCTTACTCTCTCCATTGTGAAGATGGTAAGCCAATTCGGGATACAGAGTCGTTTGAGGATCTTGTGATGTTTGTATTACTTATAAATAATAATTCGTACTCCCGTATCTAGTTGCGTTAATGAGTAAGAATTCGTTTCTAATAAATCTATTCTACTTGTCAATAAAATAAATTGATAAATCGAATAAATGCGAAAATGAATAAGATTTCAAGGAAAGTCAGACTATGCCCTAGTTTCTTATGGTGCGGATTGTCCCATAAGCAGAGCCAAAATCTTCCTTGTAGAGGATATAATTCGGCCCAAGTTTCTTATAGCGCGAGATGTTCTATACTCGTAAGTTAAGCTCGAATTATAGGAAAGGGAAGGTCTTGCTCAGTTAATCACAATGAGAGAAAGAACTTAGGTATTAGCCAAGATTATTCAGACTCATGCGCTCACTTTGCAAGGCTAGAAGTGAATGCCAGCCTGTGCAATAGTGGGCGTATTTATACACAAATTTTCCCGCCTATTTTCGTAGGATAGTTCTTTTCGAATCTTCGAGAATTATTCACAATTTTTGAGAAATGAATTTTCTCAATTTACAAGTGAATGAACATTAATAATGAGTTTTCAACACATGTGAACTTTACAGAATTCGTTATTGGTCGATTTAGTGTAATTTACAATTATCACAAATAGTATCGTCAAAAGTTATTAACTAATAAAGTTAATTAATGCAATATTACAATATTTACAATAGAAAATTAATTAATTTTTACATAACCTTATAGTTTATTAATTTTCATATGAATTATTACAAATTTTCATATTTTTAACGGTTTTTTCTATAATCTTATAACGCAATTATTAGATTAATTATCTAAGATTTATAAATTATAAAGTTGTCATTATTAAGTATAAAATTAACGCTTTCGTTCTATATATAACTTATTGTTTAAATAAATTATTAATTGTTTATTTATTAATAACAGTTATTATTAAGCTGTTATTAATGAAACCAATTCTTACTCATGTTCATTTCTTATTCATTTTGCATTTGGACTATTTACATTTTTCTAATAATTCATATTTTTAGTGTAATAAATAAATTAACTTTGCATATTAAAATTCATTATTATTTAATAATTAAACGCAATTCGTATGACTATATTCTAAATCTACGTACTAAAATCTATATAAGAAATGCTTTGTTATATCAAAATTATCTCTAATTAACATATTTTTCTTAAATAACAAAAATCATTATATCTATATCTATTACTTTGTGACGTCACGTTCCTTATTTTGGTTATGAAATTAGACTCTTGTACTAATACAATCAAATAATCGGTGAGGTGGCGCCGTTTAATGTGCTGATTTGAGTAAACAGATAGATGCGTTTGACGGTAATTCAGTAATCTAATAAATAGCTCATAGATAGGACCGTTACAATCTGGTATGACGCGTTCTACCATTCTGTGGTCCAAGGTGTTCTGTGCCGCCATGCCAAGGTATTCAGAGTGCGAATAGAGTTTACTCTCTCATTAGTCGTTACTACTGCTGAATGCTAGTCCCAAACCATTCTCGCTTATCAGCTTCAAACTTGGCATAAGAGAGCCATTCTTACTTCATGACCTCCTACCAAGTGAGCGCTGGTCCGATTAGCAGTTCTGACACTGACAAGAGCATTTCCTCTTCCGTAAGACCTGCTCCACTCCTCATGTTATCAAGCCTCGACAGGAAGGTATCTACGCTAGTGTTGCCTTCTCCGGAAAACTTGAGTTTCCATCCTCTGACGATGCACCCGACGTCTTTCGTCGTCGACCACGGGTCTAGCGATTGCTGACTAGAACATGTGTCTGGTATGTGGTTATCTATTTCAGCATTTACCTAACAGGTTGATGCTGTCCATCCCCTCCAAAAGGGAGAGTCCTGCGCGGTGTCCTGTCAGCCGCCTCCGTGAGCCTTTGGTCGGTTGCTGTTGGCGTACTTTGAGGCAATTACGCGTCATAATGGTATGTGAACGTATCATGGAACGTTACGCCTCTGCGAGTGCTTCCTTGCGGTTGTAGATCATCTAACTGGCTCATACTAGCATCTTGTGCGTCTACGTTTCCTCTACTCTCTAGGTCAACTATTCTAGCAGTCAACTCTTCCTGTTGTTTCTTGATCACTAGTGTCATATAATGTATCCAACACTTTTCTTAAACTCGACAGGTTTTCACTTACTAAGGTTAACAATTCCAGTTTTCTTTCATGCTCCTGCGGACGACAGATCAGATTCTGTATCTAATAGCGTATGCCTGAGGTAATTGGAATTGGCTGTTATCGTTAGCTGTTATGGTGATGTTTCCAGTGTTGCTATTACTCGTGCTATGGTTCAGTACGTATGAAATGTTGATTGCTGTTTCTTGCACCCTTGATATAACGTCAGCATTTTGCATTAATTGTTGCAATGGGTGTTCGTCCTCTTCTTCGTTCGCTGTATGTTCAGCGTAGATGGACGTTATTAGTTCTGAATGTAGCGCTGTTCTTCTTGCTGGGTTATTATCTATTATCCTTGTTTGCTCAAAGTTGCTCGCTGAATAATCATCTAGCAGCCAGTTCTGTAACCTCCTGGATTGAGCGAGCTTGCTTCCATTTGTTCTAAGCTTAAGCTGCTTTGTGTACTCACTGATTTCTCCCTCTTCGAGCATTAATACCCAATTTACCACATCTTTTTGCGTCTCGTCCATTTTTGCGGCTATTCTGTTTAATATCCTTTAATAACAATCGCTGGCGGCTTTACTTCTGTATAGATGCTACCTAGATACTGTTATTTCTTGATAATAACCGCAAATTATCGCCGCATTTGATGTTTATACAATTGCTACCGAAATTGCATACGTTCACTCTTGCGCATTCCTTTCCTTATTCCTGTAGCCTTATTGCGTGTGCGATTTACTTAATTTTTAAAACCTTTTTTAATTTAACTAAATTAGCAGATAAAATGCTTAGTACACATTACAAACACTATTAAGCCGGTCGAGAAATTCTTTAGCTCGTTATTACGCAATAAATTTATCCTACCTATCAGGCGCACTAGTTGTATGTTAGTGTGTCTGTTTTTAGTATTTACAAAATTTAATTTTTGTTAAACAAGCTTAATTGCGCGCGATCACTAATTTCGCAGCTATAAATTCAAATACGGCTTATTTCTGTTATTTAATCAACATGAAAATAAAGAAGCGGTAGGAGCTGAAAAACAACGCAAGACAGGGAGAGAGTCTGGTCCAAAAGACCAGATGATCCAAAAGATCCAAAAGAACGATGCCGATGAATATGCAAGGAGGCCTGCGCGCACGATGGGTCAGGTCGCCGGGCATAATACGTCGCTTGACTTGCATGTATCAAGCTGCGCGTACACGCGCGATCGGATGGCGAACGCGCGGTGTCAAGTAAATATAAGCCCCGGGTCCGTTTAGTGCACGCAGCTCAGCCAAGACGTTACGGCGCAGCTGGTGCTCGCCGGTGAGGCCGATCGCGAGCGCTATCTCTCAGCATCTGCGTCCACGGGACCACGGCGCTACCTTCCATCAACATATCTCGCATCGATACGCATGCATTATGCATCCTGCTTTCGGCCGAGTTGCACGACGAACCAGACCGAGCGCTCACTGGAATCGTCGACGCCGAATTGGAAGATCGCTGACGCGCAGCTGCAGCGCGTCGATTAGCCTTGACAGGTAAAATGTGGCTCCGGCCGATAAGTTACGTGAAAACGGAAACTCTTTATCGAAATCAGTTAGAAAAAGGAGACGGCCACGAGTTAAGATTAGCGCCTCGTTTTACCAATGCGCACCGCTCATTCTGCATGCGCGCGATAAACGCGACACACGTGCCTTGCATTTCTTTCGATTGTGATTTGCGGCTTTCCAAAGCGAGCATAACACTACGATATGCGCGCCAAACGAGTCTTCCTCTTTTTCGCTATTGTAGCGCTCTCGCACTGCGCCATATTCGCGTGCGTACGGCACACACGTAATGGGCCGCAAATGCAACGCACGTACGCCTCTCGGTACTTTGTACCGTCGACTCGCGATCGTGTCAACGCAGACGTTGCATCTGCAATGAAACGGACCCGTCCGAATGCTCTCTAATTTCATGTGCGACGACATTTTTTTGTTGACGAACCAAACAACGACGGACGCGATCAATTTATATAAAGATAATTACAAACCCAAGCTTTTTCTTCATTCCTGTCGGATAAAAATACATCTAATAATATTCTACCATCTGCATAACGTTTCCATTTATGATAATTCGCTTCATTGTTCAACGAAAGATGTTTAACATCATCAACATTTTTCTATGATTGGCTTAACGTTCTCTAGAAAGACCGCGATTATTCCACCGATTTTTCACAGATTTATACGTGTAATTGACTCATGCATAATCTCACTGGTATATGTGCAGCTTACTTATGAAGGAAAGGCCAAAATGACGCTCACATTGAAAACAACGAAACAACACACAGAACAAAGACAAGGAAAGAAGGATATTTCTCTGTGTAGTTCTATTTCACTGCTGTTGGAGCATTAAACGATACTGAATGAAATGATAAGGGAGACACAAAGAAAGGTGTTGCGCATTAATTGTCGGCGTATCAATGTCGAACCGTGAACATGCGGACAGCGGTCAAAGGAGGTCGCGATAAGGAACTGCTCCAACGCGAGCGACACCCAGACCGTACACCTCCAGGTGTATACCCATCATACCCGCACGTAGCTGTGAAGCCCATTGTTCTCACTGATTGATCTTTGTACTATTCTGTGCGCATTTCCGTGTTATTAACGCCTCGTGCAAATGCGCATTTATGAACAGGCGTTTTGTCTAATCGCGAACGCCACTGGTACATTTACGTTGGGCGTTATGTAACAGGGTGTATATTTAATGTATGTGCTACGCCGGGCACGGAATGCAGAGTGTGTATGTGCGCAAACGAGCGCCAGCTGCACGAACGTTGCCGCTGCGCCACACAATGGCGTAGACTTCAGCGGTGCTCGACGAACTTTTAGAAGATTGCCCGCACGGGCAATCTCGAGCACCTTCTCTGCGGCAATCCTTCCGCTGCTACCTTACCTCTAGCGTAGCCACGTTCATCTCCGGGCGAAGTCCCCGTTGTTTGCCACCGTTACTTTGTACGGTAGGCTCAGCCTCGCTCGGAGGTATTTGGGATGGGATGTGATTCCGACTAGCTAGAAACGGGCGCGAAAGCACAAGATTGTTTTGTCGACACGAACGCACCGATGAGGGAAAGGGATTCTAATAACGGGTCAGTCAATGATTTTATTTCATACATAATTTACTTGTCTCTAAGATGGTTTTTATAATGCACTATCCACGTATAAATTTTAGGCCCACGCTGCTCCTGTGATTTACTATACTTGACGTATACGGATGCCGTCATCTTATCCGCTGCCGTAAATAAGTCATGCTTATTCACTTTCGCTACGTAATACGCACAATTGCCTTTTATCGTCTCGCGATCTCACGTGAGATGGCCGGTGACTTCGTCCGAACACGCGAAATTAATAACGTGAAGCTGGCCAGCTTACCTTATTACAACGGCTCTTATCTACGCCGACGCTCAGATTAGCCTCGTTTGTATTCCAATCTCGCTGGAGAAGTTGCCGATGTCGACTCAGACGTCTACCGTATCATTAGCGTGTGTTTTGTCAGTATGCCCTTTTCTTTTCTTAGCTATAGTCCTTCACAAAACAGCTACACACTTTTAAGACGGGATGAAACGTTCGCACTTCGAAAGGGCCATAACCATCTGCCGCAAGTAGCTATCCTAAACTCTTTTCTTTTCGCTATCCTTATCTTCCCACGCAAAGAGCGCTCTCAACTCGTGTCCGGCAGATGCTACCCCTCGCGGGCAGTTGTCCTGACGAGGTGAGAGCACCAATATAACGTTCACCGTTACAGAACATATTATTTTTCTGTACTTGGAAAACAATCACAAAAATTTATTGAAACTTTTTCAACAGTATTTCAAATCAAAATGAATCAATCAGATGAGTGTAATGCATATTTATTCAGTTGGAATTTATTCCTATTTTGTGATGCAATATCTAATGCAATAATATGTTCACACCAACAATTTTTTTCACGACTTCTCAAAATTGTTGGAAAATTCGGTTGTGAGCACCGAAATTAGTTCAATTGTGGGCAGTCGTTTTGTTTTTTTGAAATTGCTAGAATATCGTCGATGATTGAACCTAACTATTTTGTAAGCAATACCTAATTAAATATATGTATGTTAATAATTTTTTGTTTCCAAGTATTTCTTTTATATTAACATGTCAATGATGTTTTCATGTATTTTTCGATTTCTTTTAGCCATGCCGTCCAAAGATAAATGGAAAAAATCGTCGGATATAGATTTTAATGTACTCCTTGATATCATTAAATGTTCTTCTGTGGATAAGCTGTCCACAAATTTCTAAAATGTTCAAAAATAGTTTATTGAAAATTGTTCAATAGTTTTTCTAAATTATAATATAGTTGTTCTAAAATGTTATTCTAAAATAAATAAACCTTTATTTTTTCTATATTCTTTGCGATTTTTCTTCATATTTTCTCATTTTCAGCATAATTTGGAAGATTAATGCAATACAACCGAATCATAATATATTTTGGCCAAAAATAACCACTTCACAAAATTAACACAAAAAATTATTCTATTGACGGAATCAATTTCGTCCCTTTGTTCGTAATTAGCTAAGGTCTCTAGCATGCCACAGATACCTACGTATATAGCCAAAAAATATACAGTTGGTGAATGGTTATGATCCAAAAATAAATGAATTTCCCCTACTAATAATAATGTAATTAATGTGATTGTATTTCATTCTGAAATCTTACCAGCTCGCTCTGTTTTCATGGAGTCCCAAACATTACAATTGAAGTCATCATAACCAGCCAAAAGCAATCGACCACTTTTACTGAAGGCTACACTTGTGATACCACAAATTATGTTGTCATGACTATACATTGCTAATTCTTGATCAGCTCGAATATCGAAAAGTCTACAAGTAGCATCATCTGAACCTGTTGCAAAGGCAAATCCATTCGGAAAGAACTGCAAAATTAAGTATGTTGAATATATAAATTTTATAATAATAATATTGATAACATTCTGAGAAAAATTTTTTTTTATCTGATATCAAAAAACCAAGCATTATGTTGAAAATTTATAATCTACATTACATAAAAATACTTGACGATAACGGAGATAATAAGTAGGATTGTATTGAAAGTAGGTAACATAGGTAGAACAGTACAAAGTTTTCTATTTCCTGCATTCTTGCAAAAAAAATTTTTATAAATTATCCTGTCTCTTATAAAAGTTTCATTTGTGATATACCCAAAATCTATAGCCCTATTACTGATATAAAACCTCTAAACCTTAGTTGGAATGACTGAACAAATTATTGCAACATATCTTCTTGTCACGTAAGACTAGTGAAAAAGAACTTATAGGAGCGAGAATGTTTTTATGTATGTATTCAGCCGCCTTTATGTACTTGGCTTGTAAAAATATATAAGAGACCATTCTCCAATCAACGAAAATTTCATGCAAAAATTTAGGGATGGAAAAAGATATATTGAGGGCAACATAAATGGATACTCTATATAAAATTCAACTCGAAATATTACATCAGTTTTTTTTTGTAATGGTTGAATGTTAACAAACAAGTTTTTCAATGTAAATTACGGTATGTATTTTAGATGAAAAAGTTTTAAATGAAATTAATTAAAAATGAAGGAAAACCTACATACCTCAAAAGTTTTAAATAAAAGTTGTATATAATAAATGAAAAAGCTACAATTTAAGCGGCCACGCCATTATTATGATTGATTAGTTATTGTAAAAAGTAGCTATAACTCTCGAAAATGGTTATTGTTAACCTATCGAATATTCATTAATTACGTTTTCCTTTCAATTTTATTTATAATTTGTCTGATGACAATAAGTGAATATTGTGTATAAAAATGTAAATCGTACGTTTATATGAAGATATTTCAACATTGATTTGTACCAGTTTGTTTATTTAACAGAGCTAATTTTATGTGTGTATTAAATGCATAAAAGGTGTTTAATATTTCTTAAGCCTAGAAAATCTTAGTATTATGTATATTAATTTTTTCTCTTAACAGTTAGGATGTTCCGTTAATTTTCTAGAAATTACTGCTTCTTTTTTAACAGTCCGTATGTTTACGTCTTTCCTGATTATCTCATTTATGATCAACCACAGCACATTCGTGATAGATCTGACGGCTTGGTCAATCTTATGTTTGGCAAATTTTCAAGGATATCGATGTTTGATTTAATGTCTGTATCCCTTCTTCGACTAATTTTTATTTTGCTTTTAAGAGATTGCTCTTACGACTGAATACATTCATTAGTTGTTAAGATAATTTTATTAGTAAACTACGACATGCCCAAAGTATGTGACTGTAATTTTTTTTCGGCCTAAGTTATTGAGTTGCAAGATGGCTCAAAATCTTTGTCAAGATGTTAATTTTTATATTTTATTAGAGACAAATGAAAAAATTTATGTTCAACTCCTTATTTTCAGTTTAAAAAAAAAGACGCTGTTTTCGTCATCAATAAATAGCTTTGAAGTTTTTTCTATTTATTGCAGATATTTATTATTGACAAATTCATTTAGCTGCATTCAAGGTAAAGATTTTGAAAAAAAGAAATTATATTCCATCAATAGGAACCGAGTTAGATTTTTTCAAAATTTTAGCTCTTTCTAATTAATAGTGAGAATGAAAATGAAGTGTCGGAAAAGACGAAAACCGGTAGTGGTGTAGGAAGATTTTTATCAGCCCTCTCGTACGTTCAAACTGATACGTTTGGAAAATTTGTGTCTATCTCACAGGAAAGGTTCCCAAGGTGTACCTCACCGATTTTTATATTATAATATGTTATAGTTCTCAAAGAAATATCAGAGACATATTTTCTTTTGAACAAAATCTTCTGAAAATCACCCCTAAAGTTCATCCCTAAAAACAATTTTTTTTTCAATATCTCAAAAACTATTTGGAGTTTCTTAGTAAAATCAATGTCAAAAAATTTCTTATAAATATACGTTTCTTCAGCCATAGCTTTTATACCGAAGGCTTGCAACCACTATTTTTTTACGGGAAATAAAGTTGATTAAATCAGCTAGTTTCAGTTAGAAATTACAGATAATGAGAAAATAAAAAATTTATTTGACGTGTTTCCGGACTTTTGAAGAAAAGCTTTTTCAGGGGTGTTTTACTCCTACAATCCACCATTGCTAAATCATAAGAAGGCTAATGTACCTAACTTTGAAAACATGGTGTTTAGTCGCTTTTTTTAAATAATTAAATTCACACCACAAGCCAAATATCCAACCTAATCATCTACCCTCTAACCCACCTAACCCCTAAAACCCAACCCTACCAAACCACAAACAGGCTAACCCATCTAACCCTGGAAACTGCGAATTTAGTTGCTTAATATTTTTTTTTTTCAATTAAATTTCACACTACAAGCCAGTTCATCCACCTAACCATTTACCTCAAATCCATAAAATACAAAGCCACAACCCTCAAGTGGGTTAGAGGGTAGATAGGTTGATTACTAGGCTTGTGGTGTGAAATTTAATTATATAAAAAAAAAAAAATAAACTCTGTTCTCAGAGTTAGATGAATTAGCCTACTTGTGATTTGGTAGGGGTGGTTTCTAGGGGTTCGAAGGTAGGAGTTTAGGTTGATTAGTTGGATTGTGGTGCAAAATTTTATTATTTTAAGAAAAATAAACGACTAAACACGATGTTTCTAAGGTTACGTAAGTCTTCATAAGGTTTGCTAAGGGTTGATTGTAGGGGTAAAACACCCCTGAAAAAATATTTTCTTCAAAAATACCGAATCACGTCAAATTAAATTTTTCATTTTCTCAATTAATTATCCCCATTAATGCAATTTCTAACTGAAACTAGCTGATTTAATCAACTTTGTATAAAAAAACTAATAAGAAAAATACACAACTATCCCTGAAAAAATAGTGGTTGCAACCTTAAGTATAAAAGCTATGTCTGAAGAACCGTATGAAATACACAGCTCCACAAAAAAAATTCTATGCACGGAACCACACCACTATATCCTTATGTTACTAGGGTCGCTGAATCCGAATCTAATATCAAAATTAACATCTTGACAAAGATTTTGAGCCATCTTGCAACTCAATAACTTCGGTCGAAAAAAAATTACAGTCACATACTTTGGGCATGTCGTAGTTTACTCATAAAATTATCTTAACAACTAATGAATGTATTCAGTCGTAAGAGCAATCTCTTAAAAGCAAAATAAAAATTAGTCGAAGAAGGGATACAGACATTAACCCATTAACGCTCACAGGACGGTTTTTCGAGACCTGAGTTTGAACTATTCTCATGTCATGAATTCTCGTGGAAAAAATTCAGGAACCATTGTTTCTTATGTTTTCGAGTGTCCTCTTTCCAATGATGCTGGTTAAAATTGTCGCTGAAAAACTTTTACGGTCTAAAAATCAAAAATAAATAAAAAAAACATGATTTTCTGATTTAATTTTTTTTTTAAATCGACTTTTCGTTCCCTAAGCATTTTTTTTAATGCCTAAAACCCTTATAGATCGCGGCCTCGAGGTTTTAACTACAAGTTACTATGGTTCTCCGGATATGAAAATTTTTCGTATAAACAAAATGGCGGCCGAAGTGAAAATATTTATCTAAAACTTTACAAATTTTTTTCTCGAATACTATAGATTTTCATGAAAATTTTTAAAGAACAAAAATGTCTTAGAATTAGTTATAAAATACTCTCAAATTTTTTCAGAATCATCCGAGAAAATTTTGGGATTTCGGAAAAGTCTCTGAATTGAAAATTTAAAAATTATGTCGGAAAATTTTCAAATAATTTGAGAGCGTTCTTTGTTTGTTTTTAAGACATTTCTATTCTCAGAAAAATGTTCCTAAAGAGTATACTTTTCGAGAAAAAAAATGTTAAAGTTTGCTAAACAAATATTTTGTTTACCAAAAACCATGCACTTTACGAAAGTTTTTCTGAGAATAGAAATATCTTAAAAACAAACAAAGAATGCTCTCAAATTATTTCAAAATTTTCCGACATAATTTTTAAATTTTCAATTCAGAGACTTTTTCGAAATCCCAAAATTTTCTCGGATGATTCTGAAAAAATTTGAGAGTATTTTATAACTAATTCTAAGACATTTTTGTTCTTTAAAAATTTTCATGAAAATCTATAGTATTTGAGAAAAAAATTTGTAAAGTTTTAGATAAATATTTTCACTTCGGCCGCCATTTTGTTTATACGAAAAATTTTCATATCCGGAGAACCATAGTAACTTGTAGTTAAAACCTCGAGGCCGCGATCTATAAGGGTTTTAGGCATTAAAAAAAATGCTTAGGGAACGAAAAGTCGATTTAAAAAAAAAATTAAATCAGAAAATCATGTTTTTTTTATTTATTTTTGATTTTTGGACCGTAAAAGTTTTTCAGCGACAATTTTAACCAGCATCATTGGAAAGAGGACACTCGAAAACATAAGAAACAATGGTTCCTGAATTTTTTCCACGAGAATTCATGACATGAGAATAGTACAAACTCAGGTCTCGAAAAACCGTCCTGTGAGCGTTAATGGGTTAAATCAAACATCGATATCCTTGAAAATTTGCCAAACATAAGATTGACCAAGCCGTCAGATCTATCACGAATGTGCTGTGGTTGATCATAAATGAGATAATCAGGAAGGACGTAAACATACGGACTGTTAAAAAAGAAGCAGTAATTTCTAGAAAATTAACGGAACATCCTAACTGTTAAAAGAAAAAATTAATATACATAACACTAAGATTTTCTAGGCTTAAGAAATATTAAACACCTTTTATGCATTTAATACACAAACATAAAATTAGCTCTGTTAAATAAACAAACTGGTACAAATCAATGTTGAAATATCTTCATATAAACGTACGATTTACATTTTTATACACAATATTCACTTATTGTCATCAGACAAATTATAAATAAAATTGAAAGGAAAACGTAATTAATGAATATTCGATAGGTTAACAATAACCATTTTCGAGAGTTATAGCTACTTTTTACAATAACTAATCAATCATAATAATGGCGTGGCCGCTTAAATTGTAGCTTTTTCAATTATTATAACATTTAATGAATGGATTATATAAGTCTAATGTAAGGTATATGAGTCGTATGAGGAAGCATTTATTTTTAATCTATTAATGGCAAAAAAATTGATGTATTTATGCAATAATTATTAGATATGTTAAAAATGGCCATGTTCGAAGCTTACTGATACATTTTACAATAAAGTAATCAACAAAATTAACCGTGCTACAGCTTAAATTATAGCTTTTTCAGTCATCAACAACTTTTATTTTTAATGTTTTCATCTCAAATGCATGGCGTGACTTGCACACTTAAAAATGTTTATGTCTATTTATACCCATATAAAAAAAGTTAAAACAAAATCTTGAGTTGAAATTTATAGAGATTATCTATTTATATTACCCTCAACCTATCTACGAGATCTGTTCAAAAAGTATCACGAATTTTGATTTTCCGCGGGCTACGTAAATTTGATATTTGGTTTTTTTATAGCGTTACGTTGTTATTCATGTCCCTTACTTATGCTAACAAGGTCGGCCATGGATGTGTTTTGGGTTGTCGTCGATTTTTGCCTGTTCTAAAAAATTGGATCAAAGAATCTGTATCAAATTTTGTGTGAAAATCAAAATAAAGTGCGCGGACGCATTCCAAATGTTGACTGTGGCATATGGTGCAGCTACCTTGGGCCAAACCAACGTTTATCGGCGGTACAAAATGTTCTCAGAGGGCCGAGAAGATGTGAATGACGAATAACGTGCCGGACGCCCGAGCAGGTCAACAATAGACGAAAACATTGATAAGTGAAGAAAATAGTATTGGCCAATCGTCGAATCACCGTTAGAGAAGTTTTAGAGGATCTGAACATATCGATTGGCTCATGCCATTTGATTTTAACCAATGATTTGGGCATAAGTCGGATTGCTGCGAAATTCGTGTCAAAAATGCTCAATTTCGACCAAAGCCAGCATCGCGTTCATATTGCTCGGGATATATTGGACTTGGTCCGTGATGACCTAAATGTACTCCAAAGGATCATAATTGGTGATGAATCATGGATTTATGGTTATGATATGGAAACCAAAGCTCAATCATCTCAATGGAAGCTGCCGCATGAGCCAAGACCGAAAAAAGCGCACCAAGTTCGGTCGAACGTGAAGATTTTGCTCACAGTTTTCTTCGATTACAGGGGCGTGGTGTATTATGAGTTCTTGCTACAGGGTAGTACAGTCAATAAAGAATATTACTTGCAACTTATGCGCAATTTGCGCGAAGCAATCCACGAGAAACGTCCGGATTTATGAAAGAACAAAAACTGGTTTTTGCACCATAACGCCCATGCTCACACATCGTTGCTTGTGCGCGAATATTTGGCCAAAAATAACACAATAATGGTGCCACAGCCACCGTATTCCGCAGACCTGGTCCCCTGTGATTTTTTTCCTGTTCCTAAAACTGAAGAGGCTCATGAAAGGACGACGCTACGCCATGCTTGAGGAGATAAAGATGACATCGAAGGAGGAGATGAACAAGATCACAAAAAATGATTTTTTTAAGTGCTTCGAGGATTGGAAAGAACGTTGGCACAAGTGGTATTATATCCGAGGGGGATTACTTTGAAGGAGATAAAATCTTACTTTGATCCGGATTACTATGAAGGAGATATTCATGACTAAATAAATAATTTTTGAAAACATACCAAATTCGCGATACTTTTTGAACAAACCTGGTAAATCGACTTTTTATTCTTTAATATTTGCAAAAAACAGTTAATTTTTGTCTCCATTGAATGGACTAAATATTCATAGTCCATAACTCGTACATATTATCTAATTTAATATATGTAGATAACACTGTCGTCGGACGACTTTTTTCTACTACAGACTAAAATTAGCAAAACTTCAAATTTTTATATCTTGCCTCCAAAAGATGCTACAGCAACCGACAGAATATGATTTCAAAGGTCTTTTGTAGAGCTTTTGAATCATATGAAATACATATAAGATTTTCCTTTATTTGGGGTTGTGTGACAGTATAAATAAAATCAATTTTTTCCGTTTTTTCTCTCGAACTTTAAAGCGATGTACTTTTGTGCGAAGTTATCGGACAAAAAACTTGATATATATCACATACGAGGGTGGTCCGATAAGTACTTAGCCTCACCGCCCGATGGCGCCACTTTCGCAAAAGAAATATTCTATCACGTACTACAACCTCCTCGATGGTTACTGTCGAGATTTCAGCCGGATCGGAGTTGTAGTTTATTTTTGAGAGCATGTGAAAGCAAGTGTGTCCGTTGATTTTTGAAAAATGGAAAAAGAGCAGTATCGGTCAGTGATTCGATTCTTGTTTTTGGAAGGGAAATCGTGCAGCGAAATCAAAAAGCGCTTGGATGCTGTGTACGTTGACTCTTCTCCTTCGATGGCGACCGTCAAAAATTGGTTTAACGAGTTTCCACGTGGTCGCACGTCGATTTTCGAAGAGCCACGTCTAGGTGCTCCGAAAACGGCTACCACGGAGGATAACATGACAAAAATTCACGATCTCGTATTGGCAGATCGACGATTGAAGGTGCGCGAGATAGCTAAGATCGTAGGCATCTCAAAAGAACGCATGGGTAATGTCCTGCATGAAATTTTGGGTATGAGAAAACTGTCGGCGCGATGGGTGCCGCGTTTGCTCACTCCGGACAACAAGCGCAACCGTGAGACAACTTCAGAGCAATGCCTAACGCTGTTTAAGCGCAATACAAAGGAGTTTCTGCGTCATTTCGTGACAGTTGACGAAACATGGATCCACTGATATACACCAGAGACCAAGGAACAGTCGAAACAGTGGACTTTACCCAGCGAAAGTGCTCCGAAGAAGGCGAAGACTGCCCCATCGGCCTGAAAGGTGATAGCCACCGTTTTCTGGGATTCACAAGGTGTGATCTACATCGACTACCTGGAGAGGGGCAAAACGGTCACAGGGCTGTGCTATGCCGAATTATTGGGCCGATTCGACGTCGAATTGAGGAAAAAACGGCCCCATTTGGCGAAGAAAAAAGTGCTCTTTCACCATGACAACGCACCGGCTCACACCTTCGCCGTCGACATGGCCAAATTGGTCGAATTAGGCTACGAACTGCTGCCCCATCCACCGTATTCTCCAGATTTAGCCCCGTGCGACTTCTTTTTGTTTCCAAACTTGAAAAAGTCACTCGCCGGGCAGAAATTTGAATCGAATGAGGAGGTAATCGCTGCCACGGAAGCCTACTTTTCAGACCTCGAGGAAACGTATTTTTTAAACAGGTTAAACAAGTTGGAGCATCGCTGGGCCAAGTGTATCGAACTAAAAGGAAACTATGTTGAAAAATAAAACGCCATTTTTCCAAAATTTTCGTTTTTCTTTTGTAGGCTAAGTACTTATCGGACCACCCTCGTAAGCTCTTTTAAAAAGCTACAAAATTCATGTGCGAGAAAATCTTTTAAATATGAACGAGTTACATACGTTTTACAAAAAACTGACCTTTTTATAAAATTCATTGTATCTTTGAAAGTTGTGATTATAAAAAATACTTTAATAGAAAAAAATATTGCATTTTTCAATGATTAACTGCCTATTAACTAGAAATATAAAAAACGAACATTTTGCTCTATATGAAGTGGTCATAAAAAAAAGGCGGGCATTTCGATGAAAAAAACGTTTCATTGATTAACGAAGAGTCACGAATTTTCTGTGATAATTAAAAAAAAAGTTTAAGTCATGTGTTTGTTTTTTCAATACAAATCTTTTAATATTAAAAAAATTAAGTATTAAAATTTTTTTTAATACTAAACTTTTCAAACTAATCATCATCGACTAACTACATTTTTAACACTAATAATAAACTATAACAAAACAAATACATAAATTAAACTTTTTTTTAAATACCACAGAAAACTCGTAACTCTTTGTTAATAAATAAAACGTTTTTTCATCGAAGTCCCCGTCTTTGTTTTTTATGACTACTTCACATAAAAAAATGCTTATTTATATATATTTCAAGTTAATACAGTTAATCCTTGAAAAATGCAACATTTTTTCTGTAACGAGAGCAGGCCGTCTGCCCGTCTCTCGTCCGCGTTTCTCCCTCCCCCACTCGGCTAAGCGTGGTGGCCAACGTTGGGCGCATTTAAGTATGCGCCTAACACTTGGTCTTTTGTTTCAGCGCCAAGGACGAGCCAGCGCAGTTGAGCGCAAGAAAAGTTGAAGAGCGCGGAGAGAGAGTAAGAAAGAGAGAGAGAGAGAGAGAGAAAGAGAGTATTAGGCCTATGCAGGGATTGGCAGGCGCGCAACGCGTGACCGATAAGCGACGCGTCGCGTGCCGCCTAACTAATAGGTCAAGGTAGGGAGAGGAGCGAGCGCCGCTGAGCGACTGCAAGATGCGCGCAAGAATTAGTGCGTGAGAGAGTCGCAGCCGAGCCTTACTAGAGTGAGGGAGTAGAAGCCTAGTCCTGCTAGAGTATGGAAGTTCGAGCCCAGCAGAGAGAGCAGTTTGGGATAGCCGGAAGGAAGCACGATCAACCCTACCGGCAACGGCTTTGCCGGCAACAGCAGCCAGCCCACCTGCCAAGAGAGTCAACGTCGCCGATGGAGACCTGGTCAGCGACAGCGGTTAGCGACGATCTGACCAGCGACGACGCCCGGTACTTCCTGCGGCAGCACATCGCCCAGGATTCCCGACGTTGCGAGGAACAGGAGAACAAAGGTCAAGCCTTCCTTTTCTTCTTTCTCTCTACACTCTCTCTCTGTTGTTGCGACGGCCGGTGCGCGTGAAAGAGATAGCCTGGCACTCACGTGCCGGCTATCTGAAGGTTCGCGCTAAGATTAATTTGTAGTGACGTAAGTTGCGACCGGTGAATTGTCCAGGCGCCCACGTGCCGGGCAATTTACCCGGTATTAGTCCGCGTAGTTTTTAAGTAAGTTTGTAATAGGTTAAGTATGCGATTTGGTATTAGTGAAATGCGAAATGTTCATTTGTGATTATCTTAAGTAGTTTATTGTTCTATTTGCAGTTTGTTAGTCGGTAATTTAGATTATATAATGCGCGCGTATGTTCTGTGTGATAATTAATAATAATAATAGGTTGTAAATGAGATTTGATTCTTGTCTGTGCATAATTTATTTATGAACCTCCCCTCGTTCTTCTCTCTCAATTGTCATGAGCGAAAGTGCCTCACTTACCCCACAAAAGAATTGGTAAGAAAGGATTAAGTTTTGTTACATTTCTATTAAAGTTTTTTTTATAATAACAACTTTCAGAGATACACGAATTTTATAAAAAGGAGAGTTTTTTGTAAAACGATATGTATCTCTTAAAAAACAAGTAAAAAATTTTCTCGCACATGAATTTTGTAGATTTTCAAACGAGCTTTTTAATGATATATCTCGTTTTCTTGTTCGATAACTTCCACCAAAGGTATGAGGGTAGTCCGATAAGTACTTAGCCTACAAAAGAAAAACGAAAATTTTGGAAAAGTGACGTTTTATTTTTCAACATAGTCTCCTTTTAGTTCGATACACTTGGCCCAGCGATGCTTCAACTTCTTTAACCCGTCTGAAAAATACGTTTCCTCGAGGTCTGAAAAGTAGGCTTCCGTGGCAGCGATTACCTCCTCATTCGACTCAAATTTCTGCCCGGCGAGTGACTTTTTCAAGTTTGGAAACAAAAAGAAGTCGCACGGGGCTAAATTTGGAGAATACGGTGGATGGGGCAGCAGTTCGTAGCCTAATTCGACCAATTTGGTCATGGCGACGGCGGAGGTGTGAGCCGGTGCGTTGTCATGGTGGAAGAGCACTTTTTGCTTCGCCAAATGGGACCGTTTTTTCTGCAATTCGACGTCGAATCGGCCGAATAATTCGACATAGTACAACCCTGTGACCGTTTTGCCCCTCTCCAGGTAGTCGATGTAGATCACACCTTATGAATCCCAGAAAACGGTGGCCATCACCTTTCAGGCCGATGGGGCAGTCTTCGCCTTCTTCGGAGCACTTTCGCTGGGTAAAGTCCACTGTTTCGACTGTTCCTTGGTCTCTGATGTATATCAGTGGATCCATGTTTCGTCAACTGTCACGAAATGACGCAGAAACTCCTTTGTATTGCGCTTAAACAGCGTCAGGCATTGCTCTGAAGTTGTCTCACGGTTGCGCTTGTTGTCCGGAGTGAGCAAACGCGGCACCAATCGCGCCGACAGTTTTCTCATACCCAAAATTTCATGCAGGACATTACCCACGCGTTTTTTTGAGATGCCTACGATTTTAGCTATCTCGCGCACCTTCAATCGTCGATCTGCCAATACGAGATCGTGAATTTTTGTCACGTTATCCTCCGTGGTAGCCGTTTTCGGAGCACCTGGACGTGGCTCTTCAAAAATCGACGTGCGACCACGTGGAAACTCGTTAAACCAATTTTTGACGGTCGCCATCGAAGGAGAAGAGTCAACGTACACAGCATCCAAGCGCTTTTTTATTTCGCTGCGCGATTTCCCTTCCAAAAACAAGAATCGAATCACCGACCGATACTGCTCTTTTTCCATTTTTCAAAAATCAACGGACACACTTGCTTTCACACGCTCTCAAAAATAAACTACAACTCCGATCCAGCTGAAATCTTGACAGTAACTATCGCGAAGGTTGTAGTACGTGATAGAATATTTCTTTTGCGAGAGGGGCGCCATCGGGCGGTGAGGCTAAGTACTTATCGGACCACCCTCGTATATCGCTTTAGAACTCCAGAGAATAAACGGAAAAAATTTACCTTATTTATGCTGCAACCCAAAAAAAAGTTAAATCTTATATGCATTTCATATCGTTCGAAAACTCTACAAAAGACCTTTAAAAACATATCCATTCGGGTGGTTTGGCATGTTTTGGGGCCGAGATATAAAACTTTAAAGTTTTGCTAATTTTAGTCTAGGGCGTACAAAAGTCGTCCGACGGCAGTGTCTGTTCTCATAGAGGCTCAAGATGATATTAAAAAACATTTCTTTTCAAATCTATTGCTATTCACAGACAATTTTACAGTATGAAAATATCAAGAATCGTAAAATCGCACCCTATATTTTTGAATTAATTGCTAAAACAGATGCTAATATAATTCTGAAAAATCCTGTTTGAGATTGAGTCGACCAGATCGAGCCAGAATGGTAGGATATTGTTAAATATTGAACAATAGTCAACTTGTATTTTTTGTTTTTTGATTGCAATGAAATTGCACTTTTGGAGTGCACTGAAAAGTCGGTTCTAAATTTTTTTTATTTTGTTCTATAATTTTTATTTGTTGATCCTAGGAGATATTTCTTCGTTTATTTTGTAGTGTTTGTAACACTCTTTTAAATGGCAAGAACAGAATTAAAAGATATTAATAGATGTTAGAATAAATACATACAAAAAATTCAAATTTATTTTCCTAAAAAGATTATATTTTTTTCTAAATTTGTCACATCGTAGATAGAGTATTATAAAACTTTTATAATATTCGTAAAGAAATCTCGGAGCTTTGCGTTTTTTGGTAAAAAAAAACACCTTTTTTAAATTTGTTGTCGTTTTTTCAAATTAAAAGAAAACATGCAGCTTACTTTTAATGAAAAACTAAATCTTTTCTGTTATAGATGAACCAAATACTTTATTTATATTGAATACATGAATTACAAGAAATTGTTATTTAAAAAAAATTAATTAAAAAATATTAAGTTCTGAAAATTACTGTTTATTTTAATTAGAATTGATCCTATATTTTTTCTATTTTTATTTAGCAGAAAGTGTAATTGTATTGCAATAATAAATTCTTTTCAACACATTCTCACATGCAAGAAATTTGTGGATAGATCATAGGGAATGCGCAAACAAAGAAAAAATTATGTAACTGGTAATTTGCCAATCACTTTTAAGCGAAACACTATCAACGTCAATACAAAGAAGTATTCGAAAATACTTGGTCTAATGGAACTTATCGTATCAAAACAGCCAAGGACTTCTTTAATTGAGAATAAAGATAATGTGATGTTTGTATCACTTATAATTTATTTAATAGTTCGTACTCTCGTGGTCTTGTTGCGTTAATGAGTAAGAATTCGTTTCTTTCAAATTTACTCTAATTATTAATATAAAATAAATCAACAAATAAAGTATATACGTATGTAAGTAAAATTTTCAAAGAAAAGGCATACTTTGCCCTAGTTTCTTATGGTGCGAATTGTCCCATAAGCAGAGTTAAAGTCTTTCTTATAAAGGATATAATTCAGCCCAAGTTTTTTATAATGCGAAGTGTTTTATAAGTTGAGCATGAATTATAATAGGAAAAGAGAGGATTTGCTCAGTTAATTACAATGAGAGAAAGAACTTAGGTATTAGCCAAGTTTATTCAATCTCATGCGCTCACTTTGCAAGGCTAGGAGTGAATGCTAGCCTGTGCAAAAATCAGCGTATTTATACACAGATTTTCCCGCCTATTTTCGTGGGACAGTTCTCTTCGAATCTCCGAGAATTATTCACAATTTTTGAGAAATGAATTTTCTCAATTTACAAATGAATGAACATTAATATTAAAATTTGAAAACATGTAAACTTTACAAAATTAGTTTTTGATCGTTTTTGTATGATTTACAATTATCACAAAGAGTATCGTTAAAAGTTATTAACTAATAAGGTTAATTAATGTAATATCACAATATTTAAAATAGAACAATAATAAAATTTTACATAGATTAATAGTTTATCAAGTGTAGAAGTAATTTCTAAAAACAAATACTCAAATTAGTTGATAACATTTGAATTACCATAAATTTTCATATTTGTAAAGGTTTTTTCTATAATCTTATAATGTAATTACTAGATTCATTAATTAAGATTTATAAATTATAAAGCTGTCATTATTATGTACAAAATTAAAGCTTTCGATCTATATACAACTAAATGTTTAAATAAATTATTAATTATTTATTTATTGATAACAGTTATAATTAAATTGTTATCAATGAAACCAATTAATACTCATGTTTTTAAGATATTCATTATAAATTTAGAGTATTCGCATTTTTTTAATAATTAATATTTACAATGTAATAAACAAATTAACTTTGCATATTGAAATTCAATATCATTTAATAATCAAACGCAATTAAAATTATTATAATCTAAATGTATGTACTAAAATGTTATAACGAATTTAATTCATTCGTTATGTCTCTCTCTTCCCACGCATGCATGTACACAATTCATATACTTATACTATATTTGAATTCACATTATATTATACAGCAGCCTGCAGCTGCCGACAACGTCGAAGTGTAAGGTAAGAGAGAGAGCCCGGCATGTCTATTAACGAGCCTATAAGCAGGGAGAGTCGCGTTCGCGTGTATGCGTGTATGCGGGTGGTCGCGCTGCCGAAAAGCGCGATGAAAGAGTGATGACGCCTCCCGCGGCAATTGACTGGCGGACGTAACACGGGCGACACGTGCTTGAGCGCGCGCTAAAGGATTTGCCTTTTTTTGCGGATTCGGACTTCCGACCCGGCATTGCCTTAGATTATTCGCGAGTGCGTGCAGTGGTGCGACACCTTGACACGACGGTGTGTGCGTGCAAGGACGTAGTGCTAGGTAGCCCACATTTCGTCACCACTGCAACCGGCGTCCGGGAACGCTGTTCAGCGAGCGAGCGTTTACCGCACGGAGGGCCTGGCCATTGACGCCTCATTGTAAGTACCGGCTCGATTAGCTCTCTCTCGCTTGCCCGCTCGCTTCTCTCTCTATCTTTACCGATTTACTACTGTACGCTTTCTCCTTAATAATTTATATAAATTATCTTTATCCTTCGTATTCTCTGCGTTTCTTTGACTTTGCGCCCGACTCCCACTCCCAATCCTTGGCGAATTCTCTGCGCTCATCACTACTTTTCGCGCTTTCCAGCCACCGCTACCTGCGACGCTCTACGCGGACCACGAGGCTGCTTGACATTGCGGCTGGTTGAAAGGCTTGGCCACACATGCACCAGCGTACTAGCCCCGTGGCGTTAGTAACTGATTAAGCCGAGCTGTCAATTAATCTATCCTCTCGATTATAACGGCGGGTTAGCCAAAACCCTGTTATAATGTATATAAAAAATGCTTTGTTTCATCAAAATTACTTTTAATTAACATATTTTATTCAAATAACAAAAACTATTATATCTATATCTATAAGTACGTGACGTAACGCTCCTTATATGGTCATGAAATGAGACTCTGGTACTAAGACAATCAAATAATATGTGTATTGGCGCCGTTTAATATGCTGATTGATGTAAACAGATTGATGAGTTTAGCGGGTTGCAGTGATTCAGTGAAATAAGAGAATAGATAGGACCGTTACAATAATAAGAATGACATCAGAATTCTTATTGAAACAAATGCACATAAGAAACATTACAAACAAGATGCAGATTTTAAAAACATAAATAGTAAAAAGATCAAAACTTACATATTTTCGTACGTCAGTTTAACAAACAATAAAAGAAAATCAACCACTGGCGAAGGTATGCTACTTCGATGTAAAGTCGCCAGAGCAGGCACGTCAATGGACTATGTTTATTGGAACGATTCTAACGAGTTCATCGATCGACTTAGATTGCTAATTGTCGAACAATCAGCTGGTAACCAAAGTCATGTAAACAAAATTCACTCGATTATTGCTTTAAAATCGATAAATCGTATCTACTCACTTATTATCAACTATAAGCAAGCGCGTTACCCATTTTAGACATCCAGATAGATTCCTCATGCCTAAATATTCATGTGAAAAGTTCCATATAAATATTTTACTGAAATGTTTAGAGCTTCACTTATCTCAGGTATTTTCATTCGATGATCGGTGAGTACAATGTCATGAACTTTATCGATCATTTTCTAAGGAGTTACCTTCTTTGGACGGCTAGAATGTTTAGCATCACTTGTGCTTTTTCTGTCGTAACGAAATTCAGTAAATCACGTTTTAGCCATGCCATACGATGGAACAGTCTTCATAATATTTCCTGGTTGTTCTTCAGTTTCTTTGATCGATTTTTTTACAGAAAATAATGTTTAATAAACACACGAAACTTACTTTTTTCCATAATTTTATATAAACTATGAAAAACTAACATTCGAAATTCATACAGCTGTAAATAATTTCTAAACCAATATACTGATATAAAACTAACTTTGTATGCTCACTCATACTGTATGGGACTCTCTTAGAGTCTAAAATACATTACGATAAGAGCATTATTTTCGGAGATGCGATGGAACGATTTTCATATCACAAGATTTTTTGATGTGAAAAAATAAGACTCGATCTTCAGAGATTTTTTACATGAATTTGCTTTCATTGACGTCAATTAAACTTTCTAGGCCATCATTATAGTCGTCGATAGATAATCCGTAGATAGACTCGATGATAATCGGATGTTCTCTTTAAGGTTAACATCTAACTTGAATGTATTCAGGAAAATCAATTAGAGAAGATAAACTTTACTTGAAAGCTAGGCCCTCAGTTATAGAAGCCATGGTTGAAGGATTAAGTAGTTGAAAAAAATATCACCGCACTAAACTTATGTAAACAAATCCAAGTCATAGAAACAGAAGAACACGTTTAATCACTGCTATTGTTAAATGAGTATTGAGGAATGAAAATTGTATAATAGCGTATTATAAAGGCAAATAGATATTACATTAATTTAACCAACCGATACGGCGTATAGATTTAACGCATATTTGTAATGCCCTGCGTTTAATATTTTTGATTGCAAATTGTTGGTTATTTTATTGATAATTCAATTACTGGTACGTTTATAAAAATAGGAAAAGGTAACCGTCATCAAAGAAAAAGAATCAAGATTTAAACTAATGGATGTTGTATTATCAAGAAAGGACTTTGTTCAACAATAACAAATATTGTTTAAAAAGGTTCTTTCGAAATACATGACTGTATTACAACCAGCCAGAACGAATTTGTAAATAATCGCAAAGCAAGTATAGAAGATAATGAAATTATAACAAATTTCAACTTTTCATAAACTTACGTGATTAAATTTTAAGACGCGATCTAGGCAATCTATTATTATGACAATCACATAACTATTCATCTGTTTTTATTTTATAAAAAAATAGATGGTGAAGTTAAACAGGATAATTCAGTAAATATTTTGGAATGATCAAAGCATAATCAAAATGCGGTAGTTTTGTTTCTAAGAGAAGCTGTAGATTATTTAAATAAAAAATACCAATAGTCTGTAAAAAAAATAATATATGGTTCAAATAGAACAGCGGGCCAGTACTGAAATCAATTTAATTTTATTAACTCCACTAGCAACTATAGCGATTATGTAATAAAAGTTTAAGCAAAATGCTAGCATTTCGTAAAGGTAAGATTATACAGAGTGGACCATTTTAAGTGGACCAGTAGGTTTTCTTGGAAACTATAAGAGATAGCGAAATATTTTTCAGACAAAAGTTGCTTAATTTCGAGGGGGTCAAATTCTCATGACCTTACCTTTGACCTTGGAGGTCATGTTCAAGGTCATTTGAAGGTCAACTTTGTTGAGTAACAATGCTCAAGTGTAAATTTCCACTATCTCTGCAATTTTGTATATTTGTTAAGTATCAAAAAGCAATAGACACATCTTTTCTTTATTTCGGCAGTTTCATTTTTAAGCATGGAAATGGCTATTTAATGTTTACAGGTTAATAGCGTACTACATTCACGTAATATAGAATCTGTTAATGTTTAACAATCAAGTTTTTTTGACCTATCGTCGAATCGAAATTCAATATTCATTTATTTCTCTCATCAATAATTCTGAAATCAACGCCAGAATAGAAAACCTATACGGTTTAAAACAGCATTCTTAAATGTTTCTAGGTCTGCTGATTCTAATTTTGATAATTGTTTCATCCTATTCGACGACATTAAAGGACGAACCTTTCTATGAGTCGAGCATAATAGTCCAGGCAAAAGACCGAAAAAGAGCGTCTCGCGTACTTTTTTCCGGAAAGCACGAAATTTTTACTGTGGATAGCTGACAGTGAGTGTAATAACATATCTTTATCCAAAGTCTGAAATCGGTGCAGAACATTGTTAACCAGCCATTTGAAAAAAAAATTTGATCTATTTTCATGTTTTCGCGTAATATCTTTTTTATTAGCAGTTGAATCGAAAAATGGTCTAATGGTTTTTTGTTCGTCTCAGTAAGACCTACAAAAGCATGTGTCGCACGTTAATACATGTGTTGAAATATGCAAGAGCGAGCATAGGCTATAGTATTTTGAGTGTTTGTCTATGAGAAAGCCCAGGCCGGGCCAAAACCCTTTGCTTGTTGCTCGCCCGCGACGCGGCTGCGACACAGCGCCACGTCGATGACCCCTGGTTCCAGATGAAGCAATAGATGTTTTCAGCGCTTTCCCTTTGCAAAAGTTTGCTCTTAGCTGTAGATGCGACCTTTAGACAGTTCAGCCTTAGCGCTCGTAGGAGTAACAACTTTTACCATCGAAAAGCTCAAAATTTTCTGTATCCTTAATTCATCATTAATAAATACTGTTTTATTCTGCTTAACCGATTGATTTTATTTTTATTTTAATAAAAACAATAGGTTATGGGCCCAGTAACCCTTGCACTGCGCATCAGTATTTGTGAACAAGCCACGCTGGCTTAGTGAATTACAGTGTTAAAGTTTTGAGCGTACAGTGTTTGTATCGATTGAAGTGTTTCTTTTGTTCCGAGTGGAAGTTTTCTCTAATCATTTACGATGTTTGATAAAGAAACGCTAGATGTCATAAAGCTCGAAGATGCGAACAACTATTGCAGTGGAAGTTCGAAGTGAGAAAAGGCAAAGACTTATTCGGCTATGTGGACGGAACGGAAAAAAAGCCAGAAGCGAACAAAACCGATGAACTCAAAGCTTACAACAAATCATCGTCTCGCGCCGAGTCGATAATTTTGTGTTCGATTGCACACAAACTGCGGTGCAATCTCATCAACTGTGAGTCAGCCAAGGAAATGTGGGATAAATTAGGTGAATTGTACGGAGATACAAGTGCCGACGCGAAACAAGCTGCTTGGAAGAAGTTTTATAGTTTCCGCATTACCGAAGGTGAGACAATGAGAGTGTAATTGGAACGATTCGAGACCATTCTGAAGAAATTGAGTGATGTCGATAAGGAGTCTACTGATGAGGCAATAGTGTCAAAATTGCTGACAAGTTTGCCAGAAAAGTTTGAACTTTTCACCGTCGCTTGGGAATGCACGCCGGAGACTGACAGGACCAAGAAAACTCTGCTTGCTCGATTAATCAAAGAAGACAATCGGCTTAACGAAAAAGATGCAACTTCGCTTGCCCTCCGCGTGCAACATGCTTCGTTGAATGTTTCAAAAAGTGATTCAAAGAAAAATAAACGCTCTAAAAAGGAAATTGAAGAGCTTAAAAAAAAAGCGCTGCTGAGTGTGCAAAGAAAAAGGACATTGGGCACGAGTGTGTCTGAAGAAAAATTCAGAAAAAAGTGAGAAGAACGAGAATTCAATGAAATCAGCAACCGCGCTCGAGTGTGATGTTATTTCTTCGTTCAAGTGCGTGAGTAACAGCGATAGGGACTGTTTTTTCGCTGATACGGGTGCCAGTAGGCATATGACATTCCGCAAGGACTTTTTCTCAGAATTACGCCCGAATCCAGCAGAGAGTGCGGTGACAGTTGCTGACGATCACTCTCTCAATGTACCTGGAGTCGTATATGAGTACGAGATGAAAGACGTGCTCTATGTACCTGAACTTGGATGTAATCTATTCTCTATTGGATCAGCGAATAGAAAAGGATTAAATTTTTTCTCCGATGAAAACGGATATGAAGTGCGTGATAAACTTGGAAATATCATCGTGCGAGGAGTCCCTTATGAAAATCTATTCCGCATGCTGTTTAAGGTAAAAGTGTCTACCGAATGCAACGCTGTACAACTAGATGAACCAAACAAGCTAAACTTTTGGCATGCGCGAATGGGTCACATCAACGCCCGAGCTGTAAAACACACGTGTGAACAGCTTGGAGTCGGAAGAATCGGCAAACAAAACTTTTAGTTTTGTGAAGGATGCGTACTGGGCAAGCAGTCTCGAAGACCGCATCCAAGCAGTACATCTGTAAGTAATTACGGGCCAGGAGAGAAAATCCATAGTGATGTGTGCGGCCCAGTAAATGTGCAGTCACCAAGTAGCACTCGTTATTTTCTAGTGTTCAAAGATAAAAATACGAGTTTTAGAAAGGTTTATTTCCTACGTAATAAATCTAAAGTCTTCGACAAATTCATGGATTTCGAAGCCTTTGTGTCAACGCAGCTGGGGACGAAAATAAAAGTCCTACGCACGGATAACGGCACTGAATATACCTGCGCGAAAATACAGAGTTTTCTAAAAGAAAAAGGCATCATAAGTGAATTTTGCTTCCCCTATATATACGAGCAAAACGGACGTGCCAAGCGCGAGATTCGTAAGTTTGTCGAATGTGCACGTTCAATGCTGCATGCGAAGAACGTGGACATCTGATTATGGTCTGAAGCAATGAGTACCGCCTGTTATTTGCTGAATAGGGTCATCATAAAGCCTGGAAAGATGCTCTCTCCGTTTGAAAAGTGGTTTAAGCACGCGCCTGCAATAAAACACTTAAGTGTTCGGCTCGATCGCTTACCTGAACGTTCCCGAAGAAAAACGCCACAAGTTCGA
Source organism: Phymastichus coffea (assembly GCF_024137745.1). Taxonomy (NCBI): domain Eukaryota; kingdom Metazoa; phylum Arthropoda; class Insecta; order Hymenoptera; family Eulophidae; genus Phymastichus; species Phymastichus coffea. Next base: position 1,910,022 of record NW_026706860.1, on the reverse strand, counting down.
CCCTAAAAGTAAGCCAGCCGTATTTGTCGGTTATGACGGTGAATCAACGAATTACCGCCTTTGGGACAAAGCGTCGCAGAAAGTGAGTATTAGCAGCAATGTGACAATAAATGAAGTTGATATGCCGAGTGTCGCAGACAATGCTGAGCCAGACATACTGAATATTAATTTTGGATTGGACAATGACGAAATGTCGGCAGTTCAAGCTGAACAGTAAGCTCCAGATATGCAAGTCCCACCTGACGTAGCCGAATAATATGTTCAAGAAGGACGTGAGTTGCGCGACAGACGCAACCTACAACCGCCAGACCGACATGGCGTGCCTACCGCCTACCTCGCCAATATGAAAGAAATGACTTTTGCCGAAGCGCACATCGAGCGACAATGCAAACAAGTGAAAGAATGCTATGCAAGAGGAAATGCAAGCCCTCCAAGAAAATTGCACTTGGACATTATGCTCACTGCCTACAGGTAAGCAAGCGATAGGATGCAAGTAGGTTTATACTGTTAAGAACGACGCAGCTGGAAATCAGACGAAGTACAAAGCCAGGCTCGTGGCGAGAGGCTTCCGCCAACGCGAAGGAATCGATTATTTCAATACTTTTGCTCCAGTAGTCCGGTATGAATCAATTAGGATTCTTCTTGCGATAGTAGCGATGAGTGACTACGAGTTCATGAAGTTGGACGTCAAGACTGCATTCTTGTACGGCAATCTTCAAGAAGAAATTTATTTGGAGCAGCCCCCCGGATTCAAAGACAAGAACCAGCCGAATGTAGTATTGCAGCTACATCGGAGCTATACGAACTAAAGCAGTCTCCCAAGTGTTGGAACAAGAAGTTCACGAGTTTTTTTAAAGAGTTCAATTTCGTGAATATTTTGAGTGATATGTGTGTGTTCATAGGAAATGTAAATGGTTTTTTGGTATATCTAGCTATTTATGTCGATGATGGCTTGATTATAAAAGAAAGCGAGAGTGAATTAAGAGTATGTTGCGTTACCTCGAAGATAATTTGAAAATTACTTTTGGTCGCGCGGATGAATTTCTCGGGTTCGAAATTAAGCGTGATCGCGAACGCCGTCTTTTAAAAATCACTCAGTCAGGCTACATTAATAAAGTTCTAAAAAGATTTGATATGCATAATTCGAACTCTACTAGTGTACCTGCTGAATCAGGCATGTTTTTGCAAAAACAAGCTGTCTTTGATGCAAAAATTCCGTATCGTGAAGCAATCGGGTCGCGATTGATTTTATTTTTACTTTAATAAAAACAATAACATGTTAATTAGATAAAACGTTATTAACACAAAAAGGCCCATGGTTTATTTAATAATTACCGTTCAATATTTGTTCATAGAGATTTTCCATGTACCTCAATGTAGTTCTTATTACGTAAAGATTATGAGCTTTGAAGCCGCAAGCTCTAATGTTAATTTCAATCTATACAGACGGTTAACAACAAATTAATTGTTTCGTTTTGTCCACAGTCCGAATCGTTAAGAAAAGTGACGCCGATTTTTTTATCGGTACTTGTTAGAGTTTGTAATCGAAAACTGCAATTTAAACAAAAAAAAAACATTTAATTTACGACTCAGGGAATTTTTTCTAAAATATTGCATAGTTGTAAAATGAAATTAACCGCGTATTATAAGATTTTTCTGGTGTTTTACAACGTATATCGGTAGATGGTCAAAAGAGCTTCAATTTGAAAAAAACCACATGAAAATTCGTCAATTAATAAAAAAGTTACGGGTTGTTAAAGTTTTCGACCTGTTGTTAAAAGATGAATATAGATAACGAAAAATTTTTCAAGCGATCCGAAGCGGAAAGCCAAGGTTCTTTTTACTGTGTCATATCTGGACTTTGCTTCAATTGTACATACATTAAATTCGCGATCGAACGTAAACAGAATCAATGATTTTTTCAACCTTTTAATGCCGTAAAGTGGTGGGGGAAGTCGACCGCCGCTATTTGGATAGCTCAAAAAATCGCTAAGTGTCTTCAAAACGCATGGCGCGACCTCAAGATTACTTTTCTCCCGATCTAAAGAAGATAATTGATTCATTTTTTTTAATTTTATACTACTTATTGAGAGAAATCTGAATATGATCTTTTTAATACAAAAATATTGTGACGAAAGCCACAATTCATTTGTATAAAAATCATAGGTTCTAAACATTTAAATTTACAATAACTATAATTTTTTTTTAATTTGTTAGTAATTGTCACCTGTTTTAAATTTAGTTATTTCACGAAAACATGAAAATAGATCACATTTTTTTTTTTTCAAACGGCTGGTTAACAATGTTCTGTACCGATTTCAGACTTTGGATGAAGATATGTTATTACACTCATTATTAACTATCCACAGTAAAAATTTCGTACTTTCCGAAAAAAAGTACGCGAAAAATGCTCTATTGCCTGGACTAATAAATCACAATAGGAGAGGGAAGGCTTGCTTAGCTAATCACAAGAGAGAAACAACTTGGGTATAAGCCAAGTTTAATCAATCTCAAGCGCTCACTTTGCAAGGCTAGGAGAGAATACCTCTCACCTATGCAAAATTGAGCCTATTTGTACACAAATTTTAAAGCCTCATTTACGTAGGATAGCACTTTTCACGCTGTTTCTGCAAATATGCAAAATCAGTTTCTTTTGTTTACAATAAAATGGACAGCGCTAAAGAAAATTTAAAAGTGTAAAAAATACAGAATGTAATATAGATAATTTATGCATAATTCGCACTTATTGCAAAATTCATAGTTAAATTTTATTAACTAACAAAGTTAGTTAATTCAATAGCGTAAATTTTACAATAAAATAATTGAAATTTTTTACATAGAAAAATAACTTATCGTTTATAGATATATCATTACAAAATAGAAATACTTTTATTTGTTTAAATAAATTATTAATTTTTTATTTATTGATAACAATAGTAATTAAGTTGCTATTAATAAAACGAATTCTTACTCATGTTCTTAGGATTGTCATCTCGAGTTCAGAGTATTTGTTTTATTACAATAATTAATACTTGTATAGTTATAAATAAATTAGGTTTGTACATTAAAATTCAATAATATTCAATAGTTAAAAGTACTTGAAAATATGATAATCTTAATGTATGCTCTAAAATATCTATAAAAAATACTTTCATTCATTGAAATTACTCTTATTAACGCATTTTGATTGAACGATAAAAATTGGCATCTCAAAATATCTATATTTTGTAACAGGCTGCCATTTAACCTATAATCCCTATTGAATATACCTATTCGATTGGCTAAACGACGCCTTGTTATCTATGTGCTATCAGCACACTCACTCACCTTGTCCCGGCATACGCCTGCGCCGAGTTCTCTTACCGGTCGAAGTTGGGTTCTCGAACTCTCCGCTTGGGGCGCTGGCGCGCTCGCTTAGCAGCGCTCCGTCGGCCGCTGCTGATAACTCGGTTGGCGAGTCGCTTCTTACGTTGCCTACGCGAGCCTTGCTATATTACCGGCGCGTTCGAATTGAACGTAAACAATAACACGGTTCTCGGACAAAGGGAAGACAAAACAATACGATCGTTACGTATAAACCACTGACCACTTTATTTACTCAAAGTTAATATAAGAGGGGGATTAGCCGAGAGACTTTCGCACGCACTTCCGAATGACAATACGAACGGGGAGAGAGAGAGTGAAAATCGCGATCGCCGCGGACTAATCGCTCGCACGCTTTTTATAATCCGCCGCACACGCTGTGCGGGATTGCACGCTAATAACAATTAATATGGTTGTGCACCTACCGCGGAATTGACAGGGATACGGTGGCCAACCGTATCCGACGCACGCGTTTCGGATCTGCTGCCTCTGCGGTTGCTGATCTGCTGTTGTAGCTCCGCTGTTGCTGTAGCGTGGAAGTAGGGAACGATAAGGTTGCTCCTGCAACTCCTGTATCCGGGCACGTTCAACAGTGCATACACCGGTCACTTCCCTCGCTCTACTCTCACTAATTATTGCGCGCACCCTGGTTCTCACTCAAAAAGACGGTAAACGTTGAAACTCCAGATCGCTATGATGCAGCCGGACTGAATGTCACAGTCATACTGGCTAGCAAACTCTCCCCTCCCGGTCATTGCCCCTAACGCGCCCTCTCTCTCTCAAACCGATCGCGGCTGCTCCGCTCAGCCGCTTAGTAACCCACGCGAGTCAAAACGATTCTCGGCGATCGTTGCAATCTATAAGTAGAGTGACGTCATGCTCCTTATATGGTCATGAAATTTGACTCTAGCTCTAATACAATCATATAATACGTGAGGTGGCGCCGTTTAATATACTAATTAATAAGTGTAGGTTTGTGAGTTTAGCGGGTTGACATAATACAGTGAAAATAAGAAAATAGTCTAAAAACTCATAAATAGGACCGTTACATGATGGTCTTTTATATTATAGTTTATTTTTTATTTTTGACAAAAATATAAATTGTAATTTTTTTAATGACTCTTTGTGTTAGCGAATTAATAATATAATCATTTGACAAAAAAAATTACTATTATCTTTTGTCAATGAAGAAATAACTAATGGAAGTTGAGACAAAATAAATGTTACATAAGAACATACTAATATTTTTGTAACTCATTTAATGATTTTATATAATAAATTTAATAATAAAATTATTCTGAATCCAAAAAATGTTATAGAAAAGATAGAAAAACATTCCAGGGACAGGAATAGATTCATCAATTTTGACTAATAATTATGAAGATTTTTATAAAAAATATCAGTTGAGGTTAAAAAAAGCAAAGCATATAAGCATATATTTTAAGTCCAAGAAAAGCAACTGAGTACTGGTAACCAAGTGATACAGGTATAATATAATAGAATAAATTCAAGAATATTTCTCATTTAATGGCTTTGGACATATGTAAAGATTAAATATGTGTAAGAGGTACAAAAATGAAAAGCTCAAAAAAATCTCGAAATATGAGATAGAGTACTTGAATAATGCTATTGATTAATGTTTATCTATCCATGACTTGGATTTAAAAAAATGAACTCCTGTAGGAAGAGCAAATGTAAATTTATCCATAAAGTTTTTAAAGCTTCTCCTAGATGGATATATGATTTCTAGCTTAAAAATAATATTGTATCCAAGAAAGTGAATAAATTTACAAGTCGCAGTAATACTGTGAATATAGCAAAATAACCCAATAGCGTTCAATTTGCTTAAATAAAAAAAAAAAAAAATACTGCGAATAAACAAAAATTAATTCAAAAAGCCGATCACTTTGTGTTAAAAGTTCAATCTGATATATTTGCAATAAGTATCGCCAATATTTATAATTTAAACTAATCCAGGTTCAATCGTAAACTATATAATTGTATAGCTCTTTCTCTTAACTTCTTGACGCGAAGTTATACAATACAACCGATCGTTTCAGTTAAAGGTGTATTGAAAAACCATTGTAAATTGTTTTAAAAGAAAATAGAAGGAAATTCAGACCTATAATTGAAAAAAATGTCTACAAAGCCAATAAATATTGTAGTATTTGTTTTAACTTCAGGTAAATTTAATTCAGAACTGGCCATTAAGTCCTGTAAAAAAGTTTTTCTATTAGTCAACGGTGATAACTATGTATTATGTTTAGATTCATAGACTGGAGAAAAAGAGTAAATTTGATAAATAGATCAAAATCATAAGAAAGTTATTATTATGATAATTCCTGTTGGTACAACCGGCCTCATTCAACAATTTGATGTTTATGAATTCAGACAATGAAAAAATTATCTTTTTAAATATTTTTCTGATATAATTATTCCTTTATCAATATAGTACAATTTGCATTTAAGAAATAACGTCTTGAAAACTCAGTCTTTGACTTATAATCAATTTTCATCACCACGGTTAGTAAGTTTATTTAAATATACTTGTTGAAAAGTTGGCTATATTACAGAAAAGTTAGAAAAATGTTCTAATCTCGTAGAATTTTGTTTAAAAAATATGATTTACATGGCAGCATTTGTAATTAAGTAGCAATAATCAGATGTGTTTGGTGTTTGAATTTTCGGTGCATTCAATATTTGTATGTTATTAAAAGAACAATTATATTCATTACTATAATAAATATAAAGTAATGTAATTAAACAATATTTACATAACTTATAAGTTAATTTCTTCATGTTATATTAGTGTCTATATTGTAACGGGGTATGACCGTTTAATGATTATATCGCGCGATTATATTAATGGGACACGCGTAAATCGTCAATGCTCACTACTATTCCGGGAGAGCACGAGAAAATATGCGTCAGTCAACCGATAATCGTTTATAACCTAAACTAAATTGAGTGGAAGCTATGTGAGATGAGAGAATCAATGAAAACACTTGTTAGTAAGGTAAATCGGATCTTTTATTATCCCTCAAAACTCACAAAAGGTCGGCCCGCGCGTTTGTTTACATGCACGCTCGCTCATCGACAACACGCTTTGCCGGTACGCTCGCCGCTCTTCGTTACGAGAGCCATTGCATGCACGCATTAAATGTTAGAATCGAGTTATTATTTGTGTAATCGCGATCGCGAAATTAAGCTGGCCAGCTTACCTTTTACTCGCAGGCGATCGAAGAGAAACAACGAATACTTCGCACAGCACGGAACAGTTTTATTGTTGTTTTGGTGTTCGCGAGTCGCGAATGCGCGCACGCACTGGTTTCGCCCTCGATGGCGAAACCTCTCACACTCTCTCTCTTTCTCGTTCTGGCCTCCAGCTGGTACTCAATGGCTCCTTGGCGGCTGCACTCCTGGATCACTAGTTGCTGTTATTATTAAAGCGTACGGATGTCAAGGGCACGTGAATCGACGGGATGATAGCGTAAGCGGACGGACACTATGATGGTCGATGCTTCACTGGTTCGAATTCTACCGCGTGCGTTCCGTCTGCTCGCGTGCCGAATTCCTTCGTTACGTATTTTTGTCCCCCCCGGGAGGTGCTGCCCTCACGGACAGCAATAAGGTTAAATAGTTAGCGCTAACTTGACGTTTACCGTCACAGCCCCCTTCCAGTCTGGGCCTATAGGGTCCTTGACGATGATTCCGTTAGCGCTATACTTTCCGAGAAGGAGATGAGGAAGGATAATAAAGGATCATAGTCCGAGTACTGTGAAAATTTTACTTTTTATTGGACGGCGGGGCGATGTATCGGTGGTCCTGCCCACGGGGGCAGGACATTATCACCTAGCTGGCCTAGGCGGTACTTCCTGGCCCTGGTCGTCCAACGGGGGTCGGCCGCGCGCCTCCCACCCCAGCCTCTCCTGGACCAGGTCGGCGTGTTGTCGCACGCGTGGGCAGCGGTCCGTGCGGGTCACCCCGGGGTAGTGGCATACGTTGCACCGCTCCCACTGAGCGCGGGAAAGGGTGCCCCGTGGGAGCCCTCGCTCTCTGGGGGTCAGAGGCAACCCGTTCCTACGGTTCGGGGCGGACCACAATGGTCTTTCGACCGTGGAGTCCGCACCCGCGGGGCCTAGGACCACATTAATGTGGATGGGCCCCGTTGCTTGACCGCCTTGGCTCCCGTCCACATTAACCACCAGGGTTACCCCGCCTTCTTGCGAGCCCTGGTGCGGCGTGATCCCCGACCTGGTTTCCGGGGCCGTTGTTCTGGCGCCGGCGGTCGGAGACTGGGGGAGGCTTGAAGGATCGCCGCTCGCCGGGCCCTCGATGGCCTGGCGGAGGCGCTGCTGTACCTCCCTTAGGGCCGACGCGAACTGGCGACGGCGGGACACCACTCTCTCCCAGTGGTCAAGGTCTGCTGGGTGGTGTCCCGCGGCTGTGTACGCGTCATATTCGGCGTACACAGCCCGCTGGAGGGCGTTGAGGGTCGTCCAACCTCGCTCGACCTCCCTCAACCCCTCGACGATGTCCTCCCAGGTCCTTTTGCCAGAGGGTGGTGTCTGGCTCGGGAACCTGGGGGGCCAGGTCGCGTCGGGGGCACCCTCTTCCGTTTGGGTGCCCACTGATGCTGTCGGGACCCTCATGGGGATGGGTCCCTTTGGTGGCCCGGACGGTGGTGCAGCGTCGTCGCGCGTGATGCCGGGCGTCGTCGTCGGCGTTGTGGAGGTTTCCTCGGTCGGGAGCTCTTCTATGAGCACGGATGACGAGCTCTCGTGAGCTCGCACCCGTGCTCGCTCCTCTTCCTCCTTCTTCTCAGCGAGCAGGTGGAGCGCGGCATGAACCACCCCCTCGACGGCGGGACCTAAGTCCAGGCCGATGAGGGCGGCTGCCGCTTGCTCGAACTGATCGAGGGTAATCTGCATCCTGTAAATGTCCGGCGAGTTAGTATCCTAAAAACAACTTTGGATATCGAAGGTGGGCGCCTGTTCGGCTGCCCAGGGCCTTCGTCGCCGGAATTGAAGGTGGGATCCTTGGCGTCGGTCTCCCAGGTCCTTCGTTCGCCGTGTATCATGCATCCACGGTTGTCGCTTTCGGTGGTCTGCCCCTCTTCCTCTTCACGATGATGGGAGGAGGGGCTCGTGTCCTTTGTCGATGTTGTGTGGTGTGTGTAGTTCGCGCGGACTTACGAGGTCTTCCTCGTGGGCGCTTCGTCGGGTTAGTAGGAGGGATATCTAGTGGGACTCGGCTGGGGGGATTACGGCGAGTACGGCGAGGTGATTTCGGAGTTGTCGCGTCGTCATTTCGGAGTGTATTATCTGAAGTGTCGGCGCTCCCGTTTCCGTGTATCGATGTATCGCTCGCGTTGGGCGGGACGCTTATCGCTTCGGTTCCCTCGGCGGTAGCGGTCTCGTCGTCGTCTCGTGTTCGGGTCCCAGTTTCCGGTATATCGTCATCTCGTCCATAATAGGGTTTAAGGTCCTTCGCATGGATTAGCTCCGTGACCTCCTCCTGTTGGTTGGCGAGGCGATATGAGTTGGGACCGAGTACCTTCGTGACGATAAAGGGGCCGATGAATTTGGGTGCTAGTTTCGCGGAGATGCCCTGCGCCGCGCAGGACAGTATGCGATTCTTTTTCCACACCCAATCACCTTCCTTGAACCTGTGGTCCCTGTGTTTAGCATTGTAGTACTTAGACTGCCTCAGGGACTCATCCGAGGCGCTCTCGTGAGCTTGCTGAATGGCGGAGCGGCTATTCTGCATGTGCTCGTTCCATTGCCCGATTCGAAGCAAACTCTCTTCCTGTTCGGCGAGCTCGTCCATCCGTTTCCGGAAAGTATTCGGGGCTCCCAGGTGTCTGCCGTAATTGAGCATGGCCGGACTAACTCCGGTGGAACTATGGACGGCCGTATTCAGCGCGAACATGAGTTCGGGTAGCGCTCGGTCCCATTCCCTATGATTTCCCCGCAGATACGACGTTATCATCGTTTTCAAGGTGCGGTTAACCCTTTCCGTAGGGTTAGCCTGCGGGGTATAGGTCGGGGTGAAGGTCCGTTTTATCCCCTGATCTCTCAGGTACCCATCCACCAACTGATTACGGAACTCGGTGCCGTTGTCTGACAAGAAGATCTTCGGTGTGCCGAAACGTAGGATTATTCGTTCCCTAAGTTCCTTCACGATCGTCTTGCCGTTAGCACTACGTATAGGTATACATTCGATCCATCGTGTGAATACGTCGATGAATACCAGGACGTATTCGTGCCCTCGTGGGCTCTTCGGAAAGGGTCCGGCGATGTCGCCCGCGACCACTTGCCAAGGCATAGACCATGTTCGGTCCTGCATGAGCCCGCGCGGTGGTCGCTGCTCGACCTTACACTGTTGGCAGACCTGGCACTTTTGGACGTATCCCTTCACATCCGTGTACATTCCCGGCCAGTAATAGGACTGGGCGACACGGGCGAAGGTCTTCTCGCGTCCCAAGTGTCCTGCTGTCTCTAGGTCGTGATTTTCGAACAGCACCGCTTTGCGTTCTTCCAGGGGCACGACGAGTTTCCATTCGTCGCCATATCCGTCTCCTCCTTGATGATCAAGATTCGGCTTTTGGTGATACATCACCCGGCCGACAACTTTCCAGTTCGGGTATTGTTCCGGTTGGCTTTCGACGCGTCGGAATTGATCCGTGTACCAGGCGCTGTCCCTTGGCTTCGGCTGGTCCATTGCGCCAACCTCTGCCCTCGTGGGCTCGAAAGCGCGTGATAAGGCGTCGGGCAATACGTTGTCTGCCCCCTTTCGATATTCGATCTCGAAAGTATGGCCTTGAAGTTGTAAGGCCCATCGGGCGAGACGTCCAATTGGATTCATCAGGTTGTATAGCCATTTCAGGCTATTGTGATCAGTTACCACCGTGAACGAGTACGCTTCTATGTATGGGCGAAACTTTTGGATAGCCCACACGACCGCCAAGCATTCGCGCTCCGTAGCTGAGTAGTTTTGCTCAGCCGGATTAAGGACTCTGCTAGCGTACTCTATGATTCGGTCGCCGTCTCCTGCTTTTTGTATCAGGACGGCCCCGATTCCGGTAGCGCTAGCATCTGTCTCCAGCACGTATTGCCCATCGGGTTCCGGTAATCCCAGGCATGGTGCGGACATCATGAGTGCCTTAATTTTGGCGAAGGCTTGTTCCTGTTCCTCTCCCCACACATATTCGCTCTTTTTTCCTGTTAACCTCGTTAACGGTTGAGCGTGCGTGGCGAAGTCGGTCAAGAATCTGCGGTACCATGAAGCAACCCCCAGGAAGGTGCGCAGCTGTCGCACGTTTCCTGGCCGTGGGTACTCCATGATAGAGCGCACCTTTTCAGGGTCTGGCCTGATCCCCTCGCGGTTGATCAGCAGACCGAGGTATTTGGCTTCAGACTTGCAGAAGACGCTTTTCTCTCGATTGATCGAGAGGCCAGCTTCGCACACCCTGTCCAATACGGTTTTTAAGTGTCGTAGGTGATCCTCGAAACTGGACGATACCACTATGATATCGTCCAAATAGGCGAAGGCAAATTCGCCTAATTCGGGACCGGTCACACTATCGATCAACCGCTGGAAGGTGGCACCGGCGTACGAGAGACCGAACGGCATCCGTACGAACTGGTAATGTCCCAGTCCGGGTACGGTAAAGGCCGTAATCGGTCGAGACTCGATCTTGAGTGGGATCTGGTGATACGCGCTACTGAGGTCGAGCGTAGATATATAGCGCGCATTTCGCAAACGCCTTAGTATATCTTGCATAAACGGCAAGGGATACGCATTCGGCTCAGTGACTTTATTGACCTTTCGGAAGTCGATACAAAATCTGTATGAGCCGTCCTTCTTGCGTATCATGACCACTGGGCTCGACCAGCCACTGTCGGCTGGTTCGATTACCCCTTGGGACAACATTTCCCTTACCAGTCTATGCATTTCTTGCTCGACCTTGTGCGATACTGGGTAGTAACGCTGCTTAATTGGCTTCGTATCACCGACCCGAATCTCGTGCTCGATGCCTGCCGCACATCCCAAGCCCGTCGGGGCTCGGGATAGAGCCTCGTTGATGGTCTTCTGTAACACGGTCTGTTGTGTAGCCGTAACCTCGGCTAGTCCGATTGTGGCTAACCTCGGACCAGCCTCCAAACTAGCTACTTCTAGCTCCATTTTGGCCCGCGATCCCTTGAACAACAATGTGTTATCGTCTGGGTCAAGTACCGCTCTGAACAACCTGACGAAGTTCACTCCTAAAATACATTCTTCGACGAGGGTAGGGAGGATGGCTACTCTCGTCGGCATCGTCAATCCTCCCACGGTGAAAGGTAGCATAGCGTGACCGACGATCGTTAACTTACGACCGTCTGGTAATCCTGCTGTTCCCGCGTGGGTGGTGTCTAATCTGACGCCTAGCACAGACGCTATTTGTAGAGCATTACTACCCATGGCTGTGGTGGAAGTTCCCGGATCATAGAGGGCCCGTATTTGGAAGTCCCCTATTTTCACCGGTAGCCATCAACGCGTCTCCTGTTCCGGGGAATATCGGGAAACAGTTGCGGCAGCTCCACAGCTTTGCTCTTTATTCGTTATAGCGCTAACCATTGTACTCTTGCGTGGTCGAGTGGCGTTACTTGTCATCCGAACCCCTTTGGTTCGGGCGATCGGAGTTTCCATGAGGTTCTTCTTCGACGGTTTATTTGCCTTAGCCCGTGCCTCCGAGGGCGTGTGCGATCCGTACGTCACTGCCTCGGCTGGTCTAGGGTCTTTGGCTTTACCAGTGTCGTAACCTTTCTTCTCCGAACGCACTCTTCCACCACGCTTATCTTTGGCGTCAGCAATGGAGTTCTCGTCCTCGACGCCCAACACGCTCGCTGTTAGCGGCGTGGGCTGTGTTGGCGGAGGCCGCGAGACCTCTTTGACGGGGTTTGGGTTATTGGATGAAGGAGTGGGATCAACCCCACCTATCCACTCCTTTGGTCGTTTCCCTTATTACACTGGGGACAGAACTTCCTATAATAACCCAGTAGGCCGCACTCGGCATATTTGATCGGCCCAGAGAATTCTCTTCCTCGTTTACGGGGAGTCTCCGGCCTTTTACTTCGGTCCTCGGAAGTCGAACTTTTATCGGTGCGGTTACTCTTCATTTCCGCCGATATTTCCTTAAGGGATAACAGCATTTGGTTGAATACGTCGGTGGGGGGAACCTTCTTCTCACCATCGACGGCTTCCAGACTCGGGTTGGGTGCTGCCCCCGGGGGCGTCGGTGTGTAGACGACCTGGTGCGTCACCTTCTCGAGTACCTTCTCCATGCGTTCCAATCTATCGCTGACTTCCGGTTTATCACCGGACATGGAAGCCACTTTCCCTTTACGAGCCTTGCTCGCGTCGGTGCGGGGATGATATGCCATCTCAGGATACAAAGTCGATTGAGGGTCTGGCATCGTCCGCTCCATCCTCCGCTGATGCAAGTTGTGCTGGGCCGTCATGGCCAGGACGTTTAGGGTTCGTACGGAGTCCACTTCTGATCTCCGTATTTGGCTTTGGATTTCCGGTAGGAGGTTGGTATGAAGCAGGTCTAGCTGACTCTCGTGCGTCATCCTGGGGTTTAGCCGACTCATTAGGCCCATCAGGTTCGCGATGTACACGTTCGCGGGTTCGTCTGGGCCCTGATATCGGCCTTGTACCTCTTTGGTTAGACGTTGCTGCTGTTGCCTGCTAGTTCCAAACCACGCTCTGGCGTCTGCCTCGAAATCCGCGTAGGAGAACCATTCATTCCGCATTGCCTCAAACCAGACGAGGGCAGGACCGGCGAGTAGCTCGGGGACAGCCGTGAGCATCTCGTCTTCCGTGAGTCCAGCGCTGCTCCTCGAGTTGTCTAATCTCGTTAAGAAGGTGTCGATGCTCGCGTTGCCTTCTCCGGAGAACCTGAGCTTCCATCCCCTGACGATGCGGCCGACGTCCCTTGTTGTGGATAACGGGCTTGACGTCTGTTGGGATGACCACATGCTCGGCGGGTGGTTGTTCACTTCAGCATTAACTCCACCGAGTTGATGCTGTCCACCCTCTCCAAAAGGGGGTGTTCGGCGGGGGGTCCTGTCGGGGGCCCCCGTGGGCCTCGGTCCGGGTCCGGCTGGAGTGCTCTGGGGTAGCCTTGCGTCATAGTGGCATGTGAATGTGTCCTGGAATGCGACACTCCTACGCGTGTTTTCGGGTTGTGGTTCCTCATTGGAACTGTTCGACTCGTCTTGCCGCATAATTTTGTTTACGGCACTCTCCAGTTCCGTGATCCTGGTTGCTAGGTTGTCCATGTGTTCCTGCACCCTGATGTTGGTCTGGACGATTTCTTGCATTACTTGGGTTAGGTCAGACGCATTTCTATTTCGTGAGTCTTGTACCTCCCATTTCCTCTCATGTTCCCTGCACCGGAAAATGAGGTCTTGAACCAATACCGCGAATGCCGGCGGGAGTCTGAATTGGCTGCCATCATCAGCCGTAATAGTAATTTCCTTATTACTATTTGATTTTTCTCCGCTGTCCAGGGCATTCGCGATGTTTATCGCGGTTTTTTGAACTCGCGATATTACGTCCGCACTCTGTAGTAGCTGGGCTAGCGGGTGTTCTCCTTCCTGCTCGGATGCTGTGTGTTCCTGGCATAGGGATACAATTAGCTCCGAGCGTAGGGCGGCTCTTTTGGCTGGACTGCTGTTTTGGTGTTCGGCTTCCGCGAAATCTGTTGCGGAATAGTCGCCGAGTAGCCAGTTGTGTAGTCGTGCAGCTCTCGAGAGCTTGCTCCCGCTAGTTTTGAGCTCCAGCTGGTCGAGGTATTCTTCTACTTCCTCCTCCTGGAGCGTCCATACCCAATTTTCTACTTCGGTCTGAGTGCGGTCCATGATTTGTTGTTAGGTTACTTGCGGTTGACTTTTATGTAAATTTACAGGTATGTTACGCGCGTGCGAGTGTTATATTAAAATTCGTGCGCCGAATAGAAAAATAAAAAAAAAATTTTATTTGTCAGCACTGGGCTTGATCAAGGGCGCTTTACGGATTAATTGCCGAAAAATTCTTTGCTCGTCAATACGCAATATAATGATCCTACCTATCAGGCGTACTAACTGTTTGTTAGCACGGCTGTGTGAGTTAGTATCTAAAATATTGTAATGAGCGTTGTGCGTAAACACCAATAACCGCAGTTAATAATATTAAAAAAATTTTTACGTTACGACAATGTCAAATAAAATTATTCAATTAAATTAATTTCGTTTGAAAATTGCCGGTGTTAGTTTTCCCCGGACCAACGGGTATAATATTATTTACGGCAACTTTCAAAATTTGTTGGTGTTTACGCTCGAGAATCTTTCGGTCGCACTCGCACGCGTTCACAGTCAATGTTTACAATTTTTCGCCGCAGCGGGCCTTCGCAAGCTAGCTAACGGGCTTTGTTTACTATTGTGGCTTTCGGTGTCGAGTGCGCACAACAACACTTGACTGCCACCTGAGCTACTGGTTGACCGAGCGCAAGGTTAATATTAAGAACCGGTGTTTTGAACAATCAGAAACACCGTAGGTTCTTTAACGTTGGGCGCTATGTAACGGGGTATGACCGTTTAATGATTATATCGCGCGATTATATTAATGGGACACGCGTAAATCGTCAATGCTCACTACTATTCCGGGAGAGCACGAGAAAATATGCGTCAGTCAACCGATAATCGTTTATAACCTAAACTAAATTGAGTGGAAGCTATGTGAGATGAGAGAATCAATGAAAACACTTGTTAGTAAGGTAAATCGGATCTTTTATTATCCCTCAAAACTCACAAAAGGTCGGCCCGCGCGTTTGTTTACATGCACGCTCGCTCATCGACAACACGCTTTGCCGGTACGCTCGCCGCTCTTCGTTACGAGAGCCATTGCATGCACGCATTAAATGTTAGAATCGAGTTATTATTTGTGTAATCGCGATCGCGAAATTAAGCTGGCCAGCTTACCTTTTACTCGCAGGCGATCGAAGAGAAACAACGAATACTTCGCACAGCACGGAACAGTTTTATTGTTGTTTTGGTGTTCGCGAGTCGCGAATGCGCGCACGCACTGGTTTCGCCCTCGATGGCGAAACCTCTCACACTCTCTCTCTTTCTCGTTCTGGCCTCCAGCTGGTACTCAATGGCTCCTTGGCGGCTGCACTCCTGGATCACTAGTTGCTGTTATTATTAAAGCGTACGGATGTCAAGGGCACGTGAATCGACGGGATGATAGCGTAAGCGGACGGACACTATGATGGTCGATGCTTCACTGGTTCGAATTCTACCGCGTGCGTTCCGTCTGCTCGCGTGCCGAATTCCTTCGTTACGTATTTTTGTCCCCCCCGGGAGGTGCTGCCCTCACGGACAGCAATAAGGTTAAATAGTTAGCGCTAACTTGACGTTTACCGTCACAATATATATTATGAAGAATTGAGAAGTGTATGTTTCATCAGCAGGTATATATATATATTTTTTTTTTATTTAAGCAATTTCAATCCTATTTAAGGATTATTTTGCTACAGTTACATACATAATATTACAACAGATTTCTTATAAAATGCATGAGGTTTGAAATTAAATTGATAAGTTACAGTTAGTTAGGAAGTTACAAATAGATTTCGCAATATTGGCATTTATATTAGATAGTAACACAGTGCTGGAACAAGGAAGGAACATTTTAGATTGTCTGATATTTGTGATAAATCAAGATCGTTCGTAATTGTAGAGTGGGCATTGCCAGAGAATGTGATCAATCCATCAATGTGACGATTTCATGCTTTTATTTGTTAAAGCTACATTGAACTCCGTAAAATTAAATAGAGCCTCAATAAGAGGATTAGGCTGGCATGTGGGAATGTCGTCGGGATTATTTTGACACCAGTCAGGACTAATACGATTGAGACAGTTAGTGATGCGATCGAAGTTTCGGTGGTTATCGGAGATGCTAGATGGAGTAATATTTGTCCATTTATTTATTTTTTTTAATAATTTGCTTTTATTCCAGATATACGATGGATTAGTACAAAAATTGATTGTTTCGGCAAAGTTACGAAAGTTGAATCTTTTTTTTGTTTTTAAAATTTCTGCGTGCGGTCGTGACAGCTTTTTTATACTCAATATAATCTTTAGAATTTTTAGTAAATCTCCATTTTTTAAAAGTAGCTCTTCTGAGTCTCTTAAATCTATCACATTCCGAATCCCACCAAGGCACTGGGTTTCTATGAACATTATTATTTACATTGCGTTTAATTGGAGTATTTGCCTTAATAGCACTGGTAATGGTGTCGGTAAACAGAGCGTATTTATCGCAAGGTAATGCGCAATCAAAATCAACAGTCAAAAAATTGTTAAAACTATCAACGAGGTTTTGGTTAACATCGTGCCAGTTAGTTCTTGTAGATTTGAGATTAAATGTTTTTTTTCGATATAAAGATTTATTAACATTGATATCAATAAAAATTGGAAAGTGATCCGATCCCCAGGTTTCATCATTCACAGTTACATTTATTTTATCAGCAATATTGTTAGTAGAGAATACTAAGTCGAGATTAGAGTAGTAATTTGATCTTTCACGATAAAAAGTCAATGAGTCAGAGTTGTGCAAATATGTATCAGAGCTATTATGGGATGGAAGGAGTCTTTCGCCGTTGTTGTCGAAATCATGATAGTTCCAGGCCGTGTGGTGGGCATTAAAATCGACCATGGTAACTGTGTGAGTATCTTCTTCAATATTATCAAAAACAGAGTTCCAAATTCAATATTAGGTGAGAGCAAGTCTGTAATCTCAACATAGGCTATATTATTTATAATAAAAGCAGCTATACCTCCACCTTGCTTGTGGAGACGATCTATCCGCAGAGTTTTGAAGCCTGAGAAATGCACACTACGATCTTGATCAGGATGAAGCCAGGATTCAACACATACTAAGATGTGAACTTTCTTGAGTATCTTCGGTATTCTTCAATTGTAGCTTTGATACTTCGGCAGTTCCAGAAAATAACTTTTGATTTAGTTGGCAGAACTTTAGATTTGTTATACTTATTGGAGTAATCCATTTCTACCCGTCAGACGAATCACCCTCTCTACCAGTTTTGGATCCGGATTTATCATGGTTTTGTAATTTAGTTACCAGTCTCGTACATTACTTTCGATTCATAAATGAGACATTTCAGCTCTCTAATCATATTGGAGAGCCCACTGAGATCGTTTGTGAATTCAAGAGCGATTTCACAGGCGTTGCTTTTGCCGTACAATTTTATAAGGAATTGCTTGAAATTTTCGTAGTTCACTACGTATGAAGAGCTGTTGATCTCGATTTCACCTTTGACCGATGCTAGAATGTCGTCCATGTCGTCAAAGTCGTTTGTATCAGAGTCAGGCTGCTCATCAGCGTCCTTTTTGGATTTTTCCTTTAGGGGAGGTTTCAAGGCAGGTTGAGATAGCTTAATGTTACGAGTGATTCTTTCTTTGATATCAGAAAAACTGGGGGTTGAAGAGTTACTAGAAGTAGATAAAGCTCTTTTTTGATGAGAGTTTGTTGGTAGGAGGATATCAGATGAAGAAGAGTTTACGTTAGGGGGTGTACTATCCAAAACGGGTACTTCATAGGGAACGTTCATTGGAATACGAGGGTGGTCCGATAAGTACTTAGCCTCACCGCCCGATGGTTCCACTCTCGCAAAAGAAATACTCCAACACGTAGTACAACCTTCTCGATGGTTACTGTCAAGATTTCAGCCGGATCGAAGTTGTAGTTTATTTTTGAGAGCATGTGAAAGCAAGTGATTGATTTTTGAAAAATGGAAAAAGAGCAGTATCGGTCGGTAATTTGATTCTTGTTTTTGGAAGGGAAATCGCGCAGCGAAATCAAAAAGCACTTGGATGCTGTGTACGGTGACTCTTCTCCTTCGATGGCGACCGTCAAAAATTGGTTTAACGAGTTTCAACGTGGTCGCACGTCGATTTTTGAAGAGCCACGTCCAGGTGCTCCGAAAACGGCTACCACGGAGGATAACGTGACAAAAATTCACGATCTCGTATTGGCAGATCGACGATTGAAGGTGCGCGAGATAGCTAAGATCGCGGGCATCTCAAAAGACCGCGTGGGTCATGTTCTGCATGTAATTTTGGGCATGAGAAAGCTGTCGGCGCGATGGGTGCCACGTTTGCTCACTCCGGACAACAAGCGCAACCGTGAGGCAACTTCAGAGCAATGTCTGACGCTTCTTAAACTCAATCGGGAGGAGTTTCTGCGTCGTTTCGTGACAGTCGACGAAACATGGATCCACTGGTATACACCAGAGACCAAGGAACAGTCGAAACAGTGGACTTTACCCGGCGAAAGTGCTCCGAAGAAGGCGAAGACTGCCCCATCGGCCGGAAAGGTGATGGCCACCGTTTTCTGAGATTCAGAAGTTGTGATCTACATCGACTACCTGGAGAGGGGCAAAACGGTCACAGGGCTGTACTATGCCGAATTATTGGGCCGATTCGACGTCGAATTGCAGAATAAACGGCCCCATTTGGCGAAGAAAAAAGTGCTCTTCTGCCATGACAACGCACCGGCTCACACCTCCGCCGTCGCCATGGCCAAATTGGTCGAATTATGCTACGAACTGCTGCCCCATCCACCGTATTCTCCAGATTCAGCCCCGTGCGACTTCTTTTTGTTTCCAAACTTGAAAAAGTCACTCGCCGGGCAGAAATTTGAATCGAATGAGGAGGTAATCGCTGCCACGGAAGCCTACTTTTCAGACCTCGAGGAAACGTATTTTTTAGACGGGTTAAACAAGTTGGAGCATCGCTGGGCCAAGTGTATCGAACTAAAAGGAGACTATGTTGAAAAATAAAACGCCACTTTTACAAAATTTTCGTTTTTCTTTTGTAGGCTAAGTACTTATCGGACCACCCTCGTAGCTTCTTGAATAAGAGGTGATGATGTTTTGCTAATTTCATTATTATCAATGGATTCGAGTGAGGGCATAACAGACGGAGGAGTGTTGTTATTAATGGGACATTGCCTAGAAATATGCCCAGCTTTATGACACGTGAAACAGCAAGTAGAGTCGGTACTGAAGAATATTCAATAACTTGTGTTGTGATTAATTTGTAACGACTCATCACCTTCTTTGATGTAGACTTGGCGTCGGAACGAAAGAATGTGAGAGCGACCAGGTTTGCTGGTGCTAGCACGAATATGATGAATAATGGAAACTATATGTACTCCATGTTCACTCAAAGCACTGACAAAGACTTGATTTGGAATTGCGGGTTTAACATTGGAGATCACTATACGTTTGTTTTTTTCAATGAGAGGTCGTATATTGAGTTGATGATAGAGCACTTGAATACTTTTATTTTCGAGATCTTGTACGATAGTTTGGTTTGAGAGAAAGATACAAACACGCCCTCCGGAGATTTTGGAGATGAACTTGATTTCGTTAACATTGATCAATTTTTCAAGCCCGTCGATATAATCATCCAATGTCAAACCTTCTACAACTTCGATAACAATAGCATGTTCGCTTTTAGGCTGGTATGTAGCTTGAGCGTATGTAAATGGAACTTGACAGACTGGAGCACTTTGTTTAACCTGGATTTTAGCAGGGCCCTCCGCTAGAAGAACCATAGCTGGTTGATTTTGCAGTTAAAAAAAACTGCGAGAAATTATCGTCAAATCGTGGCAAGCTGCGATATGCCTCAGGTCGCGATGAAAGCGTAGTGCTTACATATCACTATGTTATAAGCACAAACGTAAACAAAGCAACTGTACACGGAGACGTCGATACACGTCTGCTCGCTACAATTGCTCTAGGAACACTGGTATATATTATTAATAGATATGATACACATAACAGTAATGATTTTTTACTAAATATAAAAACTTTAAATTGGCAATATACTTTTTTTTTATAGTATCTTAAATATTTTCAATGGTTCACCGCGTAATAAACCAGTATCTTTACTTTTTTGACCCTATTAGTTCATGCAAAATTTGGGATCGGTTGGACAGTTTTTCTTAGGCTTGACCATGAAGTGGCCTTGGACAAGGTCGAATAAGATGAAACAAATATTAGATTCAGATTCAGCGGACTCAAAAAATTTATGAATGTTGCATTGAACCTTGGGCTTTCTATTCTGGTAGAATCTTCTATCGGATAGAAATAAATAGGTACTGAATTTTGATTCAGACTGTTAAAGATCAACAGATTCTAGATTACGTGTACGTAGTATGCTATACAAGTGTAAACATTAAATAGTCATTTCCAAGCTTCAAAATGACACACTGCTGAAATTAGAAAATATGTGTCTATTATTTTTCGATACTGAATAAGTGAACAGAATTTTAGAAAGATCAGAGATTTACACTTGGATATCGTTACTTGTCAGAAATGTTTCTTTGTATACCATAATTATAGATTAATTGTATAAAAAATATTAAAGTTAAATAAATTGTCGTGTATTTTAGCGCCATAAAAAAAAAGAGAATAAAATTCTTTTATTACCCTGTTAGTTTTTTTGTTGCAAAAAATTTGAACAATAAAATAATGTATTTAATACAAATATTATACTGGTATGTAAAACAACGTGCATGAAATAAATATATCATACGTAAATCCCCGAATACGTTAGATTGCTGAATACAAAGCTGAGGTGGGTTACCATTATTAATTTTTCTTTAAACATGACAAATACATTTTTTCCAAAATTTCCAATTTTGAAATTGATAATGTCGGCCGGAAATTATGATATCACTGTAAGTCTAGAAGATTGTCGAATTTTATTTGGCAAGTTTCTATACGGCGCTGTTTGGCTTTTCCCGGATAAATACGACGAAAATTTCGAATAGTGTATCGATGTAGCGAACTGCATCGGCTTAAACTAAGTTTGTAATTCGACGAATAATATTTCTATTTACTATTGAAATTCGATTACTCTACGTCACGCAGCCATCGAAGAGTGTTATCCTCACGGCTTCGATTCCGAGTAGCAAATTTCCAAAAGTTTTATTATAGATTGTCAATGTTTGCGTAAGAGCGCATCTATATATATTATTTTTATTATTTTCGATCACATCTCTTTGTTAAATTTTTGCTTGCTCTCGAAATGTTAAGTTGCAAATTTATCTTAGAGTTCGAACTTAATTTTTATAATATATTATTATAATTTCATTACAAAATGATGATCAAAGATTGAATATAAAATAATGTTGCTTGTTAATTATCATACCGTCACGGCATTTATGTCACTTTCATGTCCTGGAAAAGTCTGCTTACATGATCCTTCACGAATATCCCAGAGCTTAGCACTGGCATCACATGCACCAGAAACAAATGTACGCATATCCGGTGCTAATGATAACGACATAACATCACCTGTATGACCAAGGAATGATGTACATTGTTGACCAGTTTCAATATCCCATAGGGCACTGAAATAAAGAATTATTTATGTAAATTATAGCTCTATTATATATATATATATATACATATATATATAATATTTTTTCATTGATACTTAAGATTTACATGTATACCTAGAATAGCAAAATTGGCATACGAATAAGCTGCACTAACTAAAGACTATATAGAAATAAATTGTTTTGTTGTTAGTGCCTAGTGTAAAGAAATCGTAATTTTGATTGTGAGTATGAAATGTTAATTATAATTTTTTGTGATAAAATATGTTATATCTGTCTCTATAAATAACAAAGCGAGCTGCAGTTAATGTTGATAATTGGCGCTTCACAGTCCTTATTGTTATTATATTTTCTGTGCGCTAATTTGAATTAAAAAACTCTAGTTACTGACGTCTACTCACATACCAATTTTACCTTTTTATAAATGGTATGTATTGAGGGGAATAGAGATATGTGAAACTTATCACCTCCGTAAACCCCATAATAATAATTTCTAAGTAGAAATCTACGTACGAAAAGAACAGATGATCAGCTTCCTCTTAAAATCAAGTATGTTTGTAATTTATCTGATATTACCGTCGGATGATCAGTTGTGTCACGACCATGTGAATAATAGTATTGATTAGTGTATTATAAGTAGAATAAGCACGGTACTCCTCGTATACTACAAACGGTTAAAACAAAAATCTGCACTGATAAAAAACACAAAATGACATTTGAAATATATAGTTACTCGAATACATTTCTCAGTACTGCGTTAATATAACTGAAAATTTTAATAGGGTTTAAAATTACGTTAATATAGTAGTATTATGTAAAATTGAATAAAAAAGAGCCGGAGGAGCTCGGAATTACTGTTTGACACAAAAAAATCGCGCTGTTTATTTGAGTTTCTAGTTATACGAGTATATTTAACTACACAATATAACATTAACTTGGACACATTTTTGCAACTTACAGGTGGATTG
Organism: Phymastichus coffea; assembly: GCF_024137745.1. NCBI lineage: Eukaryota > Metazoa > Arthropoda > Insecta > Hymenoptera > Eulophidae > Phymastichus > Phymastichus coffea. Next base: position 1,887,232 of record NW_026706860.1, on the reverse strand, counting down.
ATATTAAACTTGATTTTTCACGTTTTCTTTTGGAATCATAGAACAACGCGCGAAGTGAAAAATTCAGAAATACATGCCTTGTCTAGTCTAGAGACGATAGGTAGAAATAAATGAGAAGAAATTTTATTGAGCAAGAAAGCAAAGAGAATATTAAATTCAATCTCAGATAATGAGAATCGGTGTCTCTTATTTCTTCTTGGTAGAAAGCATTGTCGATTTTGATAGGAGAGAATGAAGAAAGAAGGGAGGGGTCAATTGTAAATATGATAGATGCGAAAAAGGAGAGTAATGGAATCTTTATTTCGATCTCTCCACTTTACGGCAACGAGCTAACCATATGCTTACCTTAGCGCATCACAAGTTACAGGATTTAGATATTTGGCCTATGGAGAAAATGGGATCCACTCTAGCAGACGCTTGTTAGTGACGGGGTCGATTTACATCTAGTATAATGCTTGTGGGTTGATTTCGCGTCGCAAATTAATTTCATCTGCTTTTGCTGTTTGTCTCTGTGGGAAAACTTTTGTTAAAAGTTTTCTCACAGTCAGCGGCTAGGCACATGTATTTGCAGTGATTGTGCCATAACAACGAATTTGCCTGTAATTGTTTTTAAACGCTTAGAAACGAAAAATAACTGTAAAATCGAGAGAAGAAAAAATAAATATTTGTTTGCGAGGATGTAACACCTTCGCCCATAGAAAAAATTTGGAGCTTAAGGAAGACGGTTCCATTTTTTGAATCTAGTGACGTTAACAGATCATTCATTCCAGGAGATTTTGAACTTCCTCAAGTGAGTGTATTTCGATACCGGGCAAAATGGATAATAAGAAGCCGGGAATTTCTATATTATAATACATAATTAGCGGCAGAAACCTAAATTTTCTCAATATAGTGGTGGTTAACCTATCAGTACACAAAAAATCACCGTCCAACGAACTCTTTCAAATGTCAGTTACCACCAAGGGCTGACATTCGCGGCTCGAGTTTTGTTATTTGGCACTGAGTGTCTTGGTTTTATATTTCCAGTTATATTATTCTCAATCTTGCTCACGTGTACCAGTTAAAGCTTCGCGTACTTTGCTTAGAGTTTCGCTAGGAGTTCTGCCTTCATCTTTAAATGTAATCCTTGTTGGCATAGTATGATACCTTTCTGCTTGACGGGTCAATGGCGAAGATATCTCCTACCTTCTACGCACGCTTGACTCTGATTCTTCGGTACTTTTCAAAGGTTCCGGATAGCTACTGTTCGTCACTACTATACCCTGCGATTTACGGATTCTATTTCAGTAAAGGAAGCCGGCGCTGACTCCCATCAGAGCAAATCTAAGACAATGACGAGAAGAGAAAGGGGAGATAAGCAAAGAACAAACAATGATTTGGCGATTACGATATTACAAAAAGGTGACCTTTTTATCACGTTACTATACAAAACAAGGGAATTAAATCGGTCGTTTCGAAGTGGGTGAACGTATCTGCTCAATCCGCGAAATCGCAACAACACAGTGAAAGATAGGAGCGAGTTCGCTCAATACTACCGGCGCGGATAGTACGTCAGACGACGATGTTGTACCGGGCGAGAGCTGTGCGAGAAAGAGAAACTATTAGGCTCCGGAGAGCGACTCACCGGGTGACAGGATCTGCAGCTCACAAGTGGAGACGCGTCGCCGGCGAAATCGCAGTCCTGCTGGCAGGGGTGCCGCACACTATAGTATTATATTAAAACACCAAAAAATTATATTCAAAATGAAATATTTCAACTTAGAATTGACCGATTTTGATAAAATCGATTTCAATGTAAAGCTAATTACTTATAGAATACAGGAAAACCTACAACGAGTGTCAAAATAGATTTCCTATCCTTCAAAAAGTTCGTGGAAATGCAAAATTTTTTGAGGCTGTAAATCTTTAGAGTCAAAATAAAAAATAATTGTTTTTAATAAGAAAATATAAGTTTAAAGATAATTTACTGAATAAATAGAAGTTGAAATTCATCAAATGTCAGGTAATAACAAATTTTTTGTGGTAAAATTGTATTTAAATATGAAAATTATGTTTGGCCGATAGTTGAAAAGTATTTAATAAGCCACAAAAAGAAAATCACAGTATTGAACTTTTAATTATACTTCTGGGTGTTTAAAGTACTTAAAAATTCTATAAAAATATATGATGAATTTCAACTTCTATTTATTCAGTAAATTATCTTTAAACTTATATTTTCTTATTAAAAATAATTATTTTTAATTTTTACTCTAAAGATCTACAGCCTCAAAAAATTTGCATTTCCACGAACTTTTTGAAGGATAGGAAATCTATTTCGACACTCGTTGTAGGTTTTCCTGTATTCTATAAGTAATTAGCTTTACATTGAAATCGACTTCATCAAAATCGGTCAATTCTAAGTTGAGATATTTCATTTTGGATATAATTTTTTGGTGTTTTAATATAATACCACAGTGTGTGCCGTGGGAATAACAATAGGTGGTCTGCTGATCGCAGGCGTCCGTCCACGACTCGACGGCTAAGGAATAGCTGCTATATGGTTAGGTCAAAAGCTTATGCTAAAAGCAGCCAAGTTTCCACCACAGGTAACAAGCTTGCAGACTCCTCGGTGTTGGCAAGATCAGGTCCTTTATCGAGAAGCGGTGTGATCCCTGTTTCGAGTCTGAATTTTAGCTGATCCTTTTTTCTCATACGGACGTGGTAGTAATCTAGTTTGTTACGTAAGCGACAGGTTATCTCTTGGTACTTGATATATATGTGCAATATCGCCAGTAACCACAGTGGTATAGCCGAGCAGTTTTGTAATGATGAGCGCAAATTAATCTTATGCGGTGGTACCTAGAAATAGCAAGTTCTTTATACTTGCCTCTTCAGCTCGCATCTGTGTTTGACTATATTGCAGTAACTTCATCAAATTGATTCTTCACATGTCCCACAAAGTGAAGAAGTTTGATGTTTGAATAGTCTGTCAGCAGAATTTTCTTATCATTAGTGAGTTGTTTTACTGGGAAAGAGTGTCCAAATTCAGTTTCAACGCTTAAAAGTCTTGGGCGTTCTATAATGATGAGGTAGTATCCGCAGAGATCAAAAGTTTATCCGGCAGATAATCCAAATTGTATATCACTAGTTGAGTTAGTGAAATATACATCAGAAATGTTGGTGACGTTATCCTGTACTTTGACGCCTTATCCCTGACATAAGGCTTCGTATTTGTTGTAGTTGCATATAAAGGTTCTGGAGTCAAAATTTAGAACGTGTAGGCTTTATCATTGGTGAGCAATGGGCGTCCGAAAAGATACAGTGTTTGTTAGTTGGAAGGTATATTACATTCTTTTTCTTGCGCAAACTTGCGTAGGATTCTTGAACGATTACGAGTTCTACATAGACATACATATTATACGGATGACCATTAATAAGATAACTACCATCTGAGCATTTCCTCCTGAGCATTCATCTTAGAAGGTGACAAGAATAGTAACGTTTTCTGATGTAGAGACGTTAAATTTGATTTCAAAGACTGGTGCCTCGCCGTATTTGAGTTCTCCGTAACGAGCTACGTCAAAACATTCATTGCAGGATAGCCTTTTAATGGAGTTTTCGACTCCTCCGTTCACATTGGAATTATCATGAAACATACCACAGTGAGCCGTTCGTTTTTGGAAAAGTTTGTAGGGACGGACAAATATCTTTTCATATTAAACTATTTGTAAAAGTTGAATATAAACGGGAGTTAAAACGAGTTCAAGTCTTGAAGGTCGCAGGATCCAACGTCTATGAGAGAGATAGTTGTCACGTTCGGCTGGTCAATGCTACACAGAAAAGCTTGTATAGAAAATAGAGGATATTGCGATGGTTATTTTATGGTTACATTATAAGATATGCTACCATTTTTTAGCTGAGAGCTACAAGCAATATATTTCTCACTAACAGACGTAGTTGTACAAATGAAGTATAATGCTATCGCACCGTCTGCTTAACGCGATTTTCATAACAACTATACATACTCGTTAGGCCTAGATACAAGTGAAAATTCAAAATAAAAGTCGAAGGTAACTAGAACAAGCAAATCATGAGCATCACTCTAACCCATTAACGACCAAAAGGCCTGATTTTTTTTGTTGATTTTCGATGCGATTTTTCTGTAGTTATAGGCCTTAGAAAAATTTTGCAAAACGTGCTTTTACGTGAAATTTAATGCCCTTTCAGAATTTGAGCTCAAAATTATGATTGAATGGGTAAAATAAAAAAGTTATAACCAATTAAACAAAATAAAAAACGTAAAAATTGTTGCAAAAAATCAAATTTGCGATTTTTTTTAGAAATGTTACTGTGAAGGAATCATGATATAAACATGATCAAAGGTAATCACGACCATCAAAGTATCTCAGGGAATTTTAGTGGAATTTTTTAATTACTCCTTCCAACAAAATGGCGACCAAATCGAAAAAAGATCATGAAAAACATAACTCATTTTTTTTTTTGGAACTATTGAGTTTAGAGAAAAAGTTTATAGAATAAAATGTCTTAAAATTGATTATAGAACATGCTCAAATTTTTTCAGAATTTTTGGAGAAAATTGCTGAGTTTTTGGAAAACTTGGACGATCAATTCTAAGAGGTTTCTGTTCCATAAACTTTTTCTCTAAACTCAATAGTTTTCGAGAAAAAAAAACATTCTACTTTTTGCATGACCCAGAGATTATGTCGAGGACGTAGTAGAATTTTGTCTCATTTGGGGTGCTTGATTTGAATTTGTTTCTCACTTTTCGAGGTGCTCGATTTGAGCGAGTCCCCTTGCCTCTCACTGAATTACGAAATTTTTTGTTTTTTTTTGAAACATTTTATCTTTGACTCTTTCTTCTCTCTAATAGTACCTGTATATTTTAGCCCTAGTTTTTTTAAATGCACAATGAGATCTAAGCTAGTAAAAAAATTATCAAAATTTACGTGGAACATAGACATTTTGCTCGGAGGTATAATACCGAAAAACTGTTGTAGTAAGTCCATGACAACGCGGGAATATAATGCACACTTACAAAATTTACTTTCCATTGTAGGCTTTTTTCTACAGTATAAGTGAAGACTTAATACAAAACCATCAGAAGCGCAATAACCCCAGAATTTATAACCAAACGTATGGGTCGTAATGCAGTGCGTTACAAAGCTTTGCCTGAGAGTGTTACATTATTTGCAACACTTCAGAGGAGCCATTCCCGTCGCTTTCCGCCCTGTAACCAGCTGAATAATTATGTCCGACTCGTGCTCCTATCTACACACTGCTTTATTTTCATTTTCGTCCACCCTCACCTGGGAAAACGACGCAACAAGTTAAAGAACGCGATCCGACGGATGAGCGAAAAATGGAGCGCATGACGATAAAGAGAGAACGCATGCACACATACGCTCCTGACCACGTGTTGCCGGCTGGAGGAAAACACGAAATATCTAACTGGACAATGCAACAAAAATGCATGTGAGCTAAACCCGCGAATACGTTATTCATCTAGGCACTAGCACAGATACTTTGGAGAAGCTATCATACCTTGGTCGACCAGGAAATCGCCGATGAAGCGGCAGCTGGCAATTAGCTGTGTCAGGCTGCTGCGCTACATCGACGACATCCTGAGCGCCACATACACTGCTGCTGACCACTGGCGAATACCCGGAGACACACACACAACACCCGGATACACATATACAACACATGACAGAGGGGGAGCTTCAGGAGGCGCTCCGGAGACCGACAGCAGAGCATGCGGTCTACACACGGGAGTGAGGGCGGCCATTTAGAAGCGCCGAGATGGACTAAGCGGGAGCGAGCGAGATAGACTACGCGGGAGCGAGTGAGACAGACTAGATGAGAGCGAGCGAGACAGACCATATGAAAGTGAGCTAACTAGAATAGATACAATACTAATTCGAACGCAAACTCGATGATAAGGGCGCTACGACAATGAAACCGACCTACAACTATTGTATTATATTATTACAAAACACCTAACGATGCGGTTTAAAATGTGTAACGTACTAATGAATATTGGAAATACTTGTACGCGACCGCTACAATTCCCTAGGCATACCCATAAGCGACAATTAATTTGACAAATTAAATTAACATAATTAATAGATGAAATTTGAACCTCTGACGAAACTTACCCGTGACGTCACGACCAATAAGCGATTTAGAATAAATTAGATTTCCGTCTGCACCGAAAAATACATAGGAGTAGGGGTAGATATTTCACATTAATCAATGCTGACCGACTTAGTGGGGGGTGAGAGAAGGTAAATAGCGACGAAGTAGGAGATAAAATGAGGCCGGTGTTACTTTTCTAATTTGCATATTGACCAATGACGGAATATTCAGAGGGCGCTACCGATATCCAAATTAGCATATCGGCTAATAAAATGATTTCTTTTCGGAAAGAGGAGAAGTAAAGGATCTTTGACCGTGAAGAGTCGTTTCTCGTCCATTTTGCCGCTGATCATGAGTTCCGCTATATGGAGATCTGCTATCAGCTGAGAAAAACGAAGGAGTTAGGAATCAATCGAGTGAGTCTGCAGTTGAGATCTGTAAATAGGCAAAGTGTCGCTCATTAATGAGGGATAGAGGTGTTATGCGTGATTCGCCGTGTACATAATTCCATCGTGACGCGTGAATCTGTCGACGTCAGGAATCGTGCCGATCAGCCACCATTTCTCTGACTAGCTTGAGTGTATGAAGTATGGAATTTACATAGCTAGGTGAAGTACTACTCACCGTCACGAATTGGGGATCGCGCGCATAGTTCGTCGCGTTTTTGATTCGCCGGAACGTGTGGATTCGTTGCTGCAACGTGTTAAATCGCATTAGCCGCGTTGACCATCCGTCATTCTGACCGATTCTGTAGCCTAGCTAACGAATAAAGGAAAGTGAAGTGTGATCGATCTCTTTTTTTCCCTCCCTACATGCTGATTTTATTTTCAGCCGGGGACGGTCTGTAGCAAGAATTTTTATTTACTGGTTCCGAATGTTAGGTGACCGATGCGCTAACTCTATCGAACCCTCGACCTGAAACGAGGAGTTGCTTCTTAAGCTGCCGGAACTTTCAGGACGCAAGAGGACGGAGAGCAAAAGCCGCTGGTTGTTGGAACTGCCTGCAACAGGATAATTGGTGTGAGACCACTAGTTCGCCCACTCTGCGTAGTCACACAGTAGGCGAATAAACCTTCGCTCCGATTTCCGACCTTATCTCCGACGATTGCCGAAACCAAGGAACAGCGGTCGGCGCATTTTAAATGGCAATTTAAAAAAAAAACATAATATGGTATCTTGAAAAATCACTAAATTTTTACAACAGATTCATTGAAAAATATTGATGAAATTGAAAATCAATGTGAAACTTTTAGAGTTGAAATTAAACAATTGCTTACAAGATACGGTGCAAGCAATCTATATAATTCTGATCAGAGCGGATTTAATTTGGAGATTCACAGTGGTAGAACATTAAGGGAGTACCGTCGGAAAGTGATTTAAAAATGAGAATCGTTTGAAACTTGGATGGTAGGTGTATTATAGTGCTAAGAAACTGTGATTCAAATTTCGTGAGCCTTCAGAAGCTGTGAGACGAGAAATTAACGATTAAAAATAACATGTAGTCTTATGGGAAAATGCCCTTTTTACTGAATATTTAAGCTTTCAAAAATGAGAATGTTATAAAAAAATTATGAGGTATGCAAAAAATAATCTCAAAACGATATCCGTTCGAAAAAATATCATTCAGAAGCTGTGAGAATAATAAATAAATAATTTCTGTCCAAAATATGAAACTGAGAACAGCGAGTTGGAGATATGGCAACGTCGCATTTTCGTCACGTGCTCTCTCGTGCGCGCATGTTTCAAAATATTCACACCGCTCGTCATTGATATATTTGTTAAGATAGAAATTGAATTGAGAAAAAATTATTCAAATAAAATTGATATTTATTATAATAACATTTAACATCTTCGCAGATTTTTTACGTAAATATTGTTAAATTATAGTAACAACAACATTAAAAATATGGCATTAATGCAACGATACATTTTGGTTCAATTAAGTCTCACTCGAAATCTTATTATTTTCTTTATTATTTCGATCTAAATAATCACTTAATGTACGAATCACTTTCTTATTTTTAGTGACTTGATATTTTAAAAAAAGTCGACATAGTTCATCGAACTGATTTTCTTTGTAAGCTTCTTCAATCATACAATCTGTAACATCAGCAGCAATCAATTTTTTTTTCATACAAAGAGATAAGCTGTTTTCAAATTTCTTAAACATTTCTAACTTTTGAGATATTATCACTTTATTAGCTTTATCTTGTTTTTTCTGTGCTTCTTTTTTTTTTATCATTCCCCAAGTAATGATTGTTTTTCTCATAACATTTTCAGACACTTTAAAGTGCAATAGAATTTCCTGTATCGTTTTGCACATCGGCGACGGCATTATGTGCATTTTCAATATTTAGTCTGCAAATATTTGCGAGATTTGTGAGTTTATTTGCACCCTTGCCCTTTTCTTTGTTACATTTGCTGATTAACGGTAGAGTATCGCAAAAACCTTCAACTACGGATTGAAACCTATACATCATGAAACATTTCATTATTGCCATAATTAGTCTTGTATAGTCAAAAGTACAGTTATGAGCTGTCAATATACATTTTTTGTTAAAGCGATGTAAAAACTCGTAAAAACCAATCATTGCTTCAGTTAGGGAAACTGTTTCTACGTTTTTGCCGTTGAATTGTAAACGTCCGTTCAGCAATCGTAACCCATGGACAGCACTTGCTTCTTCCTTTAAAACTTGAGTAGGCTGGATGTATGTTGCAAATTCTATATCACCGTATCTTGCAGCAATTTGCAGTATATCTGCAGTTTTACTGAAACCGTTTGTTTCAAGATCAAAGTATACTATTATCGAATCAGTATCATATGGCAAGCTAGCGATAGGAACAAAAGCGTCGAGATTCTGCAGAAGTTCGCAGTCGGTGCCGTAGCTAGGACCCTCACAAAGTTCATGTTTTTTTCGGAGGTCAGCTTTTCTTTTTTTTAAAAACAAACGTCGTTTCTTAAATTCTGTACTTTGAGATTTGGTCAGTCTTGTCTTACTAATTATATCACATTTGTTTCCATATTTATCGGTATATTTACCAGGAGAGCAATTCAATCTATTATTCAAATCACATATGTATTTTTCCCCTTCATTTTTCTGCAGTACTGTGCAAGCTACTCTTGCGTCAGCAGACGTAGATGTACCATAAACTCGATTTTTGGGAGCTCTACTGACAATTGACGCGTTCATACTTTCGTTCGGATTACTGGTAGCGCCAGCAGAGTACTGTTGACTTCTATCTGCAAAATTGCTGAAAAGCTCTACAAGCTTATCAAATAAGTGTGGATCAGTGAAACCTTGGCCGATTATTTTATGTCTATACGTAATTGGATTTGCGCTATACTGACACCATGAGCCACAATTTCTGTGCATGCTGAAAGCATGGTAAGGAATATTGTTGATAGCATCTGCCATACGCTCGCTATGACCAATATTTTGAGCTATACTATAATTAAAACATTTTTTGAGGTATTGAATGCTATCGGTATTGAGCTCTTTAAATTTATGATTTTTTTGCAATTTGTACAGTCCACTCACTACATCTTTACTAGTGTGATTTTTGTCTGCCTGTTTCACTATTTCGTAATCCAAAGAATTCCGCATAGCTGCCATCGAGCTACTATCATTATCTGATATGATTATTCCTATTTCAATATTACAACTAGCTAAAAGACTATTTTCTTTGGTCAATTTTACTGCTGCAAAAGGCTCCATTGCCTTGGCAGTGCCAACAAAATTCAAACGACAGTCATGACTATCTTTACTGTAACCTAAATCACACTTTCTACACTTTCTATGAAGTACTATATAATTAAGTACTTTTCTTCCAAATCTCCCCATGATTGTTGATGTCCCAGACAAACTGTCATAAGTTCTACCCGAACCCTTGGTGAACCACCCCATATCAATTGATCCACAAATCCGAACTTTGTGGGACTCATTAATGGAATAAAGAGGAACTGACGAAGGAAGATCAGGAAAAATGAATGATCTGTTAAGGTGTGGAGGCCTGAAAAAAAATCAACATTCATGTACTTTTTTTTATGTATTGTACAAGTTATACAAGATGTGCAATCAAAACACAAATTCAAATCTACTTTAATGAAAATAACAAGTGACTACGAAAAATATAACAATGTACAATTATTCATATTTACAATTCAGTATTTGATTAGTAAAAATCATAAAAACATATGCAAATTGATTAAAAATTGATTGAAAACATATCAGTTCATCTATTCCTATGTAGCAAAAAAAAAATCTATAAAATTGTTCATAAAAATCACATAGTATACATAAAATCATTATAAATATTTCATCAAGACTCGAAATAACCTCATGGCACTGGATATAACACTTGATCTCATTCAAAATAGATTTGAATAGTGAAAAAATTGAAGGTCCATAAGCATGAACCTACAGTATTGATTCCACTGCCTCTATATTTTCAATAGTCAATTTTCGTTCTATGTTTACTGCATGTAAACAGCTCTCATAAGCCATTTTTTCAGCTGTTAGTCCCACTTCTACTTCATGTGTTTTGTACGTGTGCCATTGAAACTCTGGTACATTTAATCCAGATAAGAGCTTGTTCATGTACGTACAGCCCATTCCAGCATTCAAAGAGCCTGCAATAATAAACGTTATTTTATGCATTACATGGTTGATGCAAAACTATTCACTGAAACTTTTATCGATACAAAATTCATATACAAACCTACTACAGCTTTTGAGTTCACATCATAATGCATTTTGTTGCCATTTCCGACACTGTGCTTTTTGTCACTCTGAACTTCAGATATTGTTGCACATGATCTACATTTAACGTAATAAATTGAAGCTAAACCAAATTGCTTTTCATCAATGCAATCGATCAAAGACAAAATAGAATTGCATTTATTGCAGATTAATTGATTGGCAAGTGTAGCCGGATGAACTATTCTGCGTCCTTCAATAATACACTTTTTGGGTACATCTATTGGCTCTGTGCATTTTTCTGAGTTACATCTCTGTATTTTTTTAATGTTTGTACCATTTTCTACCTGTTTACATCTTTGTTCATACTCTCTCTTTTTAACCCGTTTGCCATTCCAAAACCACAAATTGCTTTTCTCACTCATATTTTACAGATCATACACATTTCCATGACCTCGGGCGTGAGATTTAACTAACAAACTTAATTAAATAGAATAAATATTGACGAACAGTAACCGCTGATATGTGTGGTGTCGATATTGAGGTTATCGTTATGAATACAAAGCGTAGCAGAAGCGCGTCGTTGCCAAACTTTCAACTGTAACAACGTGAGTCAAAGACGAATCTGAGCGCCCTCTCAACTGACTAGTTACGTAGCGACAGTACTCCCTTAAATTATAGAGGACTGAAAGAAATTCAAAGCATAGCACAATCATTGTCTTCCTTAACACACAGCTACACTATTCAACCTGTTATATCAACAGAGGGTAATTTGCTTTCACCTTTATTTTTAGTATTGAAAGAAGCAAGTGGAGACTTTGGGCCTCGAGTTAGACAGACATTATTTACACCAGAAAATGTATTAACACGAGCTTTTACATCTGGAAAGCTTTCTAAGCAACTGCTTCACACGTGGATGCAAGAAGTATTTTTAAAAAATACTGGGAATTCATCGGTCTTACTTTTAGACCCTTGGAGTGGGCAATGTAATAATACCGTACAAGAAGTTGTACCGGAACAAGTAAGTTTAATGGTAATGACAATACCGCCTGGCACTACAGGTAAAATTCAGCCTTTGGATGTTTATGGTTTTCGATTCTGGAAGAATTTTGTAAGAAAGCTCTATGATATTATTATTTTAATGCAATACAATATCAATTTACACGAAAGAAATTTTATCATAAAAATGCAATCCCTCACATAATCAGTTATCTTCTCCGAGGTATCATAATAATTTTAAGTATACATGGTTCAAAAGTGGTTATATTGATAGACCTCCAAAATTTGATAATCCTGTTGAATTTTGCTTTGCCATAAAAGAAGAACCTGTATGTACCTACGAAGATAACATTGCAATTATAATTTGTAGTTGGTGTAAAAAAAGTTATGCTTCAATCATTTTTTACAGAGTATCATTATTGTAAGAATTATATACTATAATTATATAAAATAATTCTCAAAAATATCAAACATATGTACGGGATAAATAGAAAGTTGTATTTTATATATGTTAATATGTATATGAATGTAATTATTAAAAAAAATAAATAAATAATATTTATAATAAACAAAATATATAATAAAATGTTTTTTTATTGTCACTTTGGGACTCAAAATACAAATTTTTTCGGTTAAATTTGATATCACGTTTGAACGTGTAATTTCCCCCATAATTCGAATCTGCCATAAGCAACAGTAGTTTCCATTTGAAATTTTCAAGTTGAGCCAGATTTGGGTCAGTTTTTGGAATTGGACCCAAAAAACTGAGTTTCTTATTTGAAAGAACGGAAAACATTACAAAAGAAACACTGTAAATCTTTTCAAGTGCAAAAAACACGACTTTTACACATATTTGAGGTTATGTAAGATCATAAGATAATTTTTTTTGGTCAAACTAATTAATATATCTTAAAGTATGAGTCTTTCCCTTCAAAATGAATTTCGAATCTTGTAAACGTTTCGCAATTCAATTTATTGCCACGTCAGTATACATCTGTTAAATATATAAAATGAATAATTTCAAATCAAATATAGTAATAAATTAAATATAAACCTACGTTTTTTAATATGCTTTGTACTGCAATGTTGATTAAAATAAAAATTATTTCCTCACATATATAACGTCAATATAAAATTATAACATCAATTAAATAAAACAATAATTTTTTGTCAGTACGGTATAAACACATCATGTCCAAGCAAATTAAAATCAAAAGAGCTCTAAAAACTAGAATCAATGAACATAAATATTCGGTAAAAAAAACGATTCAAGATCCAAGTAACCCTAGATTTAGACATCTACCTATACCAGCTCATATAGTGAATAATCCGAAACATGAATTTGATTGGTATAACACAAAAATTATACATGTAGAACAGAATTACAAAAAAAGATGCATCGCAGAATCAGTACACATTAAAATTACGGATAATACCATTAATTCACAAGAAGATACAAAATATCTCAGCAACCAATATTCGAGAATATTTAACATCATTAAGTCTATTTAGTAATATTATTATGAGATTAACATGATCTGATCTTTCTTTTCCTCTTTTGTATTCCCCACTCTTCATATCTCTCTTATTAGACCATTCAATCTTTCTCTTTCTATTCTTATACAGCGTGAGTGACTTACTAGGAGCATATACAAACGTATTCTATCAGTTTTATTTTAATTTGCTTGGACATGATGTGTTTATACCGTACTGACAAAAAATTATTGTTTTATTTAATTGATGTTATAATTTTATATTGACGTTATATATGTGAGGAAATAATTTTTATTTTAATCAACATTGCAGTACAAAGCATATTAAAAAACGTAGGTTTATATTTAATTTATTACTATATTTGATTTGAAATTATTCATTTTATATATTTAACAGATGTATACTGACGTGGCAATAAATTGAATTGCGAAACGTTTACAAGAAAAACAAGGTGTGTAATTATTTACAGGAATAACTCCTAAGATCAGAAATTTAATAAAATAAAATCATCAAATATCAGGAGTGAAAACATAAGAATTTTTTATATGAATTTCGAATCGTTCAGATATCTTTTTCTTTCACCGAGATATGATAATTTGAATTTAGCGTCTCGCCAACTTATGCACTTCAAGCGTATGTAGATAATTATAATTGGCAACCCTGTTTTTACCACCTACATTACCGTACGGGCTGCTATGTTACGTCTCATGCATCAACTACGAATAGCTAATGAATGAGACGGTCCAATTATTCATTGACTAGTGGTTGGATATGTCTCACTTATAATAAACGTATGTGAAAATGTATGTCTGATAATTGTACTACCTTGATAATCGTAGCTTTTAATTGTTGATAAAATGTAGCAGGCTCTAACTGCTTGTTGAATTGTATGAGTGTAGCAGGCTCTAACTGCTTGTTGAATTGAATAGGATAGGTTGTTGAATAATACTTGCACGATATTACTTTGTAACAGTCGCGAGTTTATTAAGTAAAATGATCATCAATTGTCGGACCGGTGTGTACGGAGTTCAGTCTTACAGGTACTTATTGACTGACTGACGGACTACTGATCAACTGACTGAGTAATTTGTTCATTGCATATCTTTTATATTTTATATTATATTTTATATTATTTTATATTTATAATTTATAGTATTTTATTTTATAAGTTTGTATTTTATATTTATAATTTATAAGTATTTTATTTTATATATATTTTATATTATATTTTATATTATTTTATATCTTTTATAGCTCTTTTAAGGTCAGTATAGCGATATTGTGTGACATTTTTGTTTTCGATGATTATAAATTCTTGCGTTTTGGTGACTTAGTTTCGGAGTGTGTTTCGACAGCTTTTTGCTGTCATGTGAATAGTTTAGCAGTTTTGAATGTGCATATGTTACAAAAAGGATGCGTCGTAAGGCTTAATTTCGGAGTCATTTACCTGGCGTTTAGATAGCTTTTGCTGACGTGCGAATAGTTTAGTAGCTTTGAATTGCGCGAATGTGCATTTTATAAAAAGGATGCGTCGTAAGACGTAACACCCCAGGGCCTAAGATATTGCAATGTTTGCATAAAAATACTTCTGAAATTCAAAGCTACTAGCGGTTTATACAGAAATTTTTGCGGTGTGTGCATTTATTTAGTATATGAGGAGCGCGGTTGCTCGACTTTGTACAGTTCAATTTTTACAATGTTTGGATTTCCAAGGAAGCGTCATTCGATGGTCTGCGTAAGTATTTTACAAATTGATTTCTTATTCGTTGTTATTATTATCATTATATTTCTTTATTCTAGTTTGCGGATTGGCAGTATTCCCGTGCGGTAAAGAAAGCCAGACGGGAGGACTTGTCTTTACCAGTCGCGCCTAAGCCCGGGACCCGAAAATATGTGAGAATAGATGTAAGTGTTTTACAATGTACGAGGTGTGATCAAAAAGTAAGGTGAATTTTTATTTTTCTCAAAAAATATTTATTTATTCATCAATTTTTATTTTATCTCCTTCAAAGTAATCCCCCTCGGATATAATGCACTTGTGCCAACGCTTTTTCCAATCCTCAAAGCATTTCAAAAAATCATTTTTTGTGATCTTGTTTAGTTCATCATTCGATGCCGTCTTTATATCCTCAATCGTGGCAAAACGCCGTCCTTTCATGGGCCTCTTCAGTTTTGGGAACAAGAAGAAGTCACAGGGGGCCAGATCTAGGGAATACGGTACCTGTGGCATCGTTACTGTGTTGGTTTTAGCCAAACATTCGCGCACAAGCAACGATGTGTGAGCAGGGGCGTTATCATGGTGCAAAAGACAATTTTTATTTTTCCACAAATTCGGACGTTTCTGGCGTATTGCTTCGCGCAAATTGCGCATAACTTGCAGGTAATATTCCTTATTTACTGTTCTACCCTGTGGCAAGAACTCATGATGCATCACGCCCCTGCAGTAAAAGAAAACTGTAAGCAAAACCTTTACATTTGATCGAACTTGGCGTGCTTTTTTTGGTCTTGGTGATCCAGAATGCCTCCACTGGGACGATTGAGTCTTAGTCTCGACGTCATAACCGTATACCCATGTTTCGTCACCTGTTATAACCCTGTTGAGTAAATCTGGATCATCGTTGACGTCATTCAGTAGCTCTTGGGCGATGCTCATGCGACGTTTCTTTTGGTCGAAATTGAGCAATTTCGGAACAAACTTCGCTGACACACGTCTCATGTCTAAAACACTCGTCAAAATTGATTGGCACGAACCAAATGAGATGCCAATATCATCAGCAATTTCTCTAATGGTAATTCGACGAATTCCCAACACTATTTTCTTCACTTCTTCAACATTCTCATCAGTTGTTGATGTGCTGGGGCGTCTAGAACGAGGTTCGTCGTCGGTGTCTTCTCGGCCTTCTTGGAAGAGTTTATACCACTTGTAAACATTTTTTTGGCTTAAAGTAGACTCACCGTATGCCACTTTCAGCATTTCAAGTGTTTTGGAACATTTGATTCCATTTTTCACACAAAATTTAATGCAAACTCTTTGATCCATGTTTTTAGACAGCAGCAAATCGTGGAGCACGCAAAACACTTCTAACCTTGATGCCTCTCACAAACAAACCAAACATACTACAAAGCTGAAATTTGGAACGTATGTTCTAGACGAGTGTACCGACATAACCAAATAAAAAAGTCGAAGATCGAACGGACGTAGCCCGCTAAATTTCAAAATTCACCTTACTTTTTGATCACACCTCGTATGTTTGTATATTGGTATATTGATATGTCTGATTAATTTGTTTCCTATTTGCTTGTTAGTTTCAGAGATGGAAATTAGTGCGTACTCTGAGGCATTGCGATCGAGTGACGCAGACGGCCTTCTTCTTGGGGGAGTACGGTCCAGATGAAAATACTTGGAATCTTCGCGAATTATTTTTTTATGATTTGTTAGTGTATTGTAACGGTTTTCGTCGAGTATGTGTGGAGGTTTTTAGTGAGTTTTATAATGTAATTAAAGGGCCAAGTGTTGACCATCGATATAAAAGTAATTGTATATAAGTGTAATTATATTTGTAAACATAATTGTAATTTTGTAAAAATATATTTTTCTTTTGTTTTTTAGATAAGGAATTTGTTTTTAATTTAGATTCCTAAAGCGAATATCTCGCTTCCCTCCCCGCTTAAAATGTGGCCATGACGTAAAGCGTTTGGGGTACTGAACGACATGACAATTAGACTTTTGTTGAAAATAGGTCATGTTTGTATTTGATTATTGTTGATTCGAGAGGTAAGTTTTGTTGAGGAATAGGACAGTGGGTATCAGGGTAAATTTGTATCTTGACATCTGTGTCGTTCAGGTTTGTGTGTATTGTGTCTAGTTGAATTTCTACGTTTTGTTTGTTATTTGTTGTCATACTTTCATGGTTTTGTCGTCCTAGTATCATTAGCAGGTGGGTTATTGAGCTGAAGAAGGCCCATAGTAGGTTCATAGACCAGCCATAAACCATGTGCAGCGTATATCCTCTGATGATGGTGTCAATCGTCAATTTTATTATTTGCAGTAATATTAATATCATTATGATTACTGACGAGATTGATCCGCACGTGATTAGTTTGTTGAATATGTGATTCCACGTGCTTTCAGTCAATTTTGTAAGTGTATTTTCTGTAAAAATGTCCTTTGTTGTTCCTTCTCCTGATATTTCTTTAGCTATAATATTTAACAGAGATGCTTTTTCCATGGGGAACATTATTTGTTGTTGTAGTTGGTCCAATTCTTGTTGTGAGTATATGCCGCTAGTTGCTAATGAATCTATGGATTCAAATTTCCATTTTATGTTTGTGTTAGGTTTGAGTACTTATGGTGGTATTGCTTCCATTGGTTTGGGTATTAGTTTTATCCATTTGCTGTTAACTTTGTAGTATGTAGGTATTATGGAGTTGCAGTTCATTGGAGTACCTCTTCTTTTGAGGATATGTGTTTTTGGAGTAAGAAACCAGGTTTCATTGCCTGAAATTAATGGTAATTCGTTGTAGCATTCGTTAAGGTGCTGTGCCTTCACTACAGTAGGGGTGCATTTTATGACATGAACTGCTTCTCCTGCGATCCTGGCAATGTATCCAGGTTTCTTCATGATGTTGTATGCGAATTCGTCAGGGGAGAGGGTTGCAAGGGATAGGGAGTTTTGTATTGTTTTCCTCTCTACTTCACACCTATCTGTAATGATTTTTCTGTAAAGGTCGTTCAGCTGTCTGCCCAAATGCTTTTCGACATTTACAAATTTAGAATTTACGTATGTGAATAAATCTATGTTTACCTTGCTTTTGCTAGTAACAGTATCTTTATCGAATTTGTATTTGTTGAAGTTATTGTTTTCTTCCGCGATAAAGAGTTTTGGGTGTTCTGTTCTTATGAATTCTCTGTAGCATTTCAATATTTTATCTTTGGCTGTTAAAGCAAAGGTCGTGTCGCTAGTGTTTACCATGTATATTATGTCGTCATTGTGTGTGTTAAAGTATTTTGTTACTGGACCTTTATATAAAATATCGTAAGTGTTAGTAAAACATTCTTCCTGAGGTAAAATGTCCCAAAATATATAACCCCCGTCAGAGTCTACGCAAGTTATGTCTGAAAATTTACATATCGTTCCTGAGCTTAAATGTAGTTTGTCATTACTCAGACAAATTTTCGCATAGGCTTGTATTAATGTGATTTTAATTGTGCCTTGAACAAGTACCTTACTCCATGATCTGAACCTGTCTGCGTAGGCTACGCCGCTGCAGCTTTCTGCATCGCCAGCGAAGTCTATGCCCTTGGTTGTTGTGGCGTTTATTTTTAAATCGGCAATCGTATGAAAATTGTCATACTTAAAAATTATCGTTTCATGGATAGTTTGGCATTGTTTAAGGCTCAATTCATACAAGTATTCCTGTTCTCCGTTTTGTTCAGGTTTGAGGCGTCCGAATAATCCGCATTGGTATACTGTCCGATGGATTTCAATTTTGCATTGATGTACTGGAACATTTCTAAATTCGGCTGCTTGGATAAGTTCTATATTTGCTATTGTCGAGTTTATGGCTTCGGTGTTAAAGTCGCATTCGTCAGCGTCCAGTAGAGAGAATGTTGTGATGTTTGTGTTTGTGGTGCCGCAGTGATATCCAATGTATACATAAGTAATTTGAAAGAATGTAATGAATAACGTTATTTTTAAATACATGATTTGTTTGTCCTAAAACAGAGAAAGGTTTATCAGTTTATATACTCTTGTGTAATATTAATTTATTTGCATGAACTGTATTCGGTTTTCCACCCTTATTTATTGTTACATTATATTTGTCTGTGATGTTTCATATTTCAAAAGGACCCAGGTTGTGATTCTTTTCTAATTTTCCTGGTTTAGGTTCTTTAATGAGCCACACTTGATCTCCTATGTTGAAATTGCAAGGGCTTATGTGGCGATCATAATATTTTTTTGATTTTTCTTTTGCTGTTATGAGGTTTTCTCGCGCTAAGCATGCAATATCCTGCATGTTTTGTATAAGTGTTGATAGATAATTATTGAATGTTGGCAATTGTTCTGAAGTTTTTAACAGTTCACTAGATGGTAATCGTAGTGGATAAGCGAAGACCAGTTCATGCGGAGTAAATCTATGTGCGCTGTGAACGCTTGTATTGTAATGAAATTGGGCTAATTCTAATAAATTGTCCCATTCAATTTTTTTATTAAAAAAATTTTTTAAATATTCACAAAGGGGATGATGTGCTCTTTCTAGGGAGCCGTTTGATTGTGGTGAAAATGCGGTTGTTTCTATTTTTGCAAATTTAAATCTATGAGCAATTGCTTTTAAAATTTTACTTGTAAAGTTTGCTCCTCTGTCGGTGAGGACTACTTTTGGTGAACTGAAAATACATATAAATCTTTTGATTAGGGCATCTGCAATTGTTTCTGCCGTGTGATCACTGAGTGGAACAACTATTATGAATTTTGAGAGGAGGTCTTGTATAGAAAGAATGTATTTGTTCTGATTATTAGTAATGTTTAGAGGTCCTACTATGTTCATTGCGATTTTGTCGAATGTTTTCATGGGAGTGTCCGTTATTATCATTGGTTGTCTAGTTTTTATTCTTTTTAGTTTGTTTCTTTGACAAATTTTACAATTTTTAATACGGTTCTCTATATCAGTTTTCAGATTTTCCCAATAGTATTTGTTCTTTATTCTGTTCCATGTTCTGTTGATTCCCGAATGTCCTTCTAGTGCGCTTGAGTGATATTGGTTATATATATTGTCTCGGTCTATGAGTTTTACGTAGTCGATGTAATTTAGGCAAATGATAATTTTAGTTTTAGAAGTTTCGAATGTTGTTGCTAGAATGTTTTCTATTTCGGTCCAGTGTATGTTTTTTAATTGTAGGTCTCTTGAGATACTGAATGTTTTTATTTTCTTGCGAATTATTAATGTTCTTAATAATTTGAAGAGACCTTTGAGATTCTCCTTTATCCTCATAGCGGACTGTCTTGTGTCAAGACAGGCTATGAAGATATTTTTTGTTCCTGACTGTATTATTTTAATTTCCTGGGGTTGTAAATTTTTGTCTGGTTGTATCTGTTTGATTTTTATTAGTCTTTCTGTTGCGTATCTAATGATTGATGTTTGTTGTCGATAAAATGTATAATGTTGTCTTGAAGAAATACTAGATCAAGATTTTTTACAAGTACTGCTAGAAAATGGATATTGCCCTGGACTACATACCATAACAAGACCATCCAATATTGATATTAACAAAGGTACATGTACAGATGATTTCTATGTTAGGCTAGGAAAAGTCAACTATAAAACTTACGTCCTCAACGTACCCTTCAATGATCACTACCCTATAATGATGAGTTTAAGGAATAATTATAAATGTACACAAAAAACCAATTTTAAAATAATAAACTATTTTAAACTAAAAAATAAAGCCAAAAGAACTGTTTGGACTGACATACAAATTATAAAAGACCCTAATCTAGCTGCGAACAAATTAATAGAAAAAATTCAAACATGTATTACGGCATCATTTAAAAACAATAAACACAATAAGAATAAAATGAACCCAAGGAGTAATTGGATAACTAAAGCAATAATGATATCATGTACACACAAAGAAAAACTTTATAATAATTGGAAAAAAGATCCCAATAATGCAACAAAAAGAGAAAAATATAAAAACTATGTAGAAACTTTAAAAAAGACCATAGATCTAGCTAAAGAAAAATATGAAAAAAATCAAATCAAAACAAATCAACACAATCCACGAAAACTATGGAAAATAATCAATAACAAAATTGGGAAGAAAACCAAAAAAAACAATAACATGAATCATCTATTAATAGGTAATAATAAAATTACAAACTCAAACGACATTGCAGAACAAATGAATGCATTTTTCAGTACAGTAGGCAAACAGATATGTGATAATATTAGACAACCAATAAATAGTAACATTACTCTACCATCTATGAACAACAACAGTATTTTTCTGCATTTAACAAATAGAATAGAAGTTCAACAAACAATAAGGAAAATGGGCAACAAAAACGGAGGATCTGACGGCATCAACACTCAGGTACTAAAGATGATAATAAACCATATAAGTGATCCGTTGACCTATATCTTTAATTTATGCTTACAAAAAGAAATATGGCCTGATGAATTAAAAAGTGCTGAAATTATTCCTATCCACAAAACTAAAGAGAAGTATCTACCAACAAACTATAGACCCATATCTTTAATATCAGATATCGCCAAAATTTTTGAAAAATTAATACAAATCAGGATTATAAAGTTTTTTCAACAAACATAATTTATTTTCTAATAAACAATTTGGTTTTAGAAAAGGTCTTAGCACCAAAAATGCCCTATACTACCTAACTAACTCAATATACAATCAACTAGACAAAAGTAAATCAATAGCAGCAACTTTCTTGGATCTAGCGAAAGCTTTTGACACTGTGGATCACAAAATTCTACTCAAAAAACTCTATAGATATGGAATTAGAGGTAGTGCGTATGAACTTATCAAAAGCTATCTAAGTAATAGGAAACAAAGAGTTAAAATTAATGGTGAATATAGTCAATATCAACACGTCAACATTGGCGTACCACAAGGTACAATATTGGGACCTTTATTTTTCATAATCTACATTAATGATATGTTACAATTGCTACCAAATGATAACGTGTTGGCTTTTGCTGATGACACGGTAATTATCGTGAAAGGCGAAACATGGCATGAAGTCGAAAGAAATATGAACTTCTACTTAAACAAACTATCCATTGGCTAGCATTGAATAAACTGTCATTAAACATTGACAAAACCGTATACATGGCATTTGGAAATAACTGCAATAGCAACTCAACATATCTACATATAAATATAAAGGGTGCATCCATTCGAAAAGTTGATAACACTAAATACCTTGGAGTGCATTTCGATAGCCATATGAGATGGGACATGCATACAAACATGCTATACAATAGACTAAAATATCTAACTTATATTTTCTACAAATTATCTAGGATAATGAGCACAGATAATCTACGTATGATTTACTATGCACTTTTCCATAGCATAACAACATACGGTATTATAGCATGGGGTGGAGCATACATTGGAAGACTCAAATATATACAAACTCTACAAACACGACTATTACAAATAATAAATAAAAATAAGTTTTTAAATGAAAAAAATCCACTAAACATAGAACAAACATTCACCATGGAATCTCTAGTGTATCACTATGTCAACCTGCAAGATATGTTCCTGAAGAAAAATTCCGTAACAAGGAAAAAAACTATACAGCCCCTTAAAAGAAAATTAACAATCAGCATTAAAGATAGCTATACAAGAGCTTTAGCCACCTTCAATCAACTACCTTCTCACCTCAAAACTTTAAATGGCAATACAAAAACAATAAAGGACAAAATAAAAAAATGGATAAAAGGCCATCCATTCTAGATACAGAAATACAATGAACCACAAAAAACATTGCAACAATTTACAACAAATATATTACAAACTAAAGCAACAAGGGAACTTTGATAATAGTCTACATTCAGCATTGGAAGTCCATGTGGATGTGGATAGGGATAAGTTTCTCTTGGATGTAAGGACATATTTGTGTTCACAAGGCACTTGTACACTTCATTACAATCGTTCTCATCGTCGAATGTCTGAATATAACATGAAAAAAATTAATGTATCAGATAACTACAGAAAAATAATAGAAAAAATTGCTAATGTGATTAACATAGCTTGGAACTCACAACGGATAACTATTAATACCAAAACAAAAAACGGACTTAAAGAGGGAAAAAGAAACGAATCTTACATTCAAACAAAAACAGATACAACCAACATAAATTTCATTAATAAATGTGAGTATTGCACATACAAACAATTAATTGGTAAAAAACATATACATTTCATAAAAGAAGAAAACAAAGAAGATCACAAAGAACCAAATACAGATAAAGTAAGATATAAACCCATAGAAACAGTATTTAAACAAATAGATGACATTGCAGACAATAATAGTATGCAAATAGAAACAAGTAAACCAAAAAATACACCAGGAAAACCGATTCTACAAACAAATAATATTCGAATGACCTATGGAGACATCAATTATCTTGGAAACAATAAAGCATTATTATACTTTTATAGAGGTATCAGAGGATATCAAACTTTCACTAATTCATTGTACTCACTTGAACAACAACCTAAATATAAAGATTTGATAGTCTTAGATGACATAGTATTCACAGCAACATGTAAATGTGATTCACATAGACAACATACTGAAATGTTCCCTCACTATAGAGTCACGTGTGCTACAGGACTTACTTGTCCTTTTAGACTAAATACATACGAAAGAATATCATATGCAAGAAAAATGAAAGCAACAATGACGACAATCGTAACGGCCAGACAAATGTTAATCAGATATTGGAGATAGGAGAACAAAATCGAAGATAATTGGTGAAGTAAGCTTTTATAGGAAGCATTCTTGCTACCAATATTAAGCCATATTTCATCTGTGAAATATTATAATCTATTACAAACCGACTCTTAGTTTTAAGTTTTTTGTTTTTTTTTTATTTTTTTATTTTTTTCTTAATTTTCTTTGTTTTTTTTTTATTTTTTTCTTAATTTTCTTTAAGTGTTTAGTAGTTTTAAAATACCAGACCAGCGAACAGGTTTATCCTCTGCCGGGTTACAAATTTGTAATTGTAAAATTGTATAATTATTACTACTTGTTGTAATATTTTGTACTATACTCTGGTTAATAATAATAATAATAATAATAATAATTATATCATCGATGTACAGGTAGCAGAACCCTTTTTCCAATAGGTCTCCGAGTACTTTTGTTAGTGCTCTTTGGAAGACTCTAGGTGAGTTTATTAGTCCGAAAGGTAATACTTTGAATTGAAAACGTCCCAAGCCAGGGATACTAAATTTCGTTTTATGTATATCTGACTCTTTCATTTTTAGTTGATGAAATCCGGAAACCATATCGATGGTGGTGAAAATTTTGTTTTTTCCTATGCAGTCGAAAATTTCCAATATGTTGGGTATAAGATATGGGTCTGGAATAGTTTTTGCATTCAATTTTCGATAATCTATCACCATTCTCCATTTTTTCTTTCCGTCTTTTGTTAATCCCTTTTTTGGCACAATCCATACTGGCGCGTTAAATGCACTTGTTGAGGGTCTAATTAAGTTATTTGTAATTAGCTTCTTTGTTTCATCACATGCGATTTGCTTGAGTGTATATGGCAGAGGAAATTGTTTAACATATACTGGTTTATCATCAGTTAAATTAATTTCGTGTTCTTCTATGTTGCATTGGCCAAGTTTATCTCCTTCTAACCAGCATATGTCTTCAAATGACAGTATTAAATTTTTTATGTTTTCTTTTTTTCGTTGAGTCAGGTCTTCTAAATTTATTGTATCTATCAATTGCTTTCGTCGTATTGTTATTTCATGTTCTTGTGTCTCTTTTTGTGTAATTTCGTTGTGCGTAGTTGTAAATATATGTGTCGATTTTAAATTAGTTTCTTTGGGTGTGAATTTTTCATTGATGTTTTTGAAGTTATTTTCTATATCATTCATAATGTGAAGTTTCGTCATTTTGTCATATTTTCTGTCGATCTCTCCTGCAACGTTATCTCTCAACGTGTCGCAAAAATTTGAATAATCATTAATAGTATAATTCTCCTTGGTTTCATTGGATTCGTCTTCCAGGGCTTTATTAATATTTCCAATAAATTGTGTCAAGCTTGAGTTATAGTTAGGATGAGATATTTTTGTTTCTGGATTCCCGTATATTTGATCATTCGTACTATTTTTCGTTTCTTTTTGTATGTCACTTATTATATTTAAGATTTGAAATACATCTTTATGTATTGATACTTCTTTGCTGTGTGTAATCGTATTTGTTTCGATATCATTTTTGCTTACTATGTATCTTTTATCAAATGCTATGGGTTTCCATGTGTCATGATGTTCATTAATTTCTTTTGATGTTTGTACTGTAAATGTGTTTGTTTGATTATTGCTAGTGATTTCTTTTAATGGCACTTTTCGATTATTTATTTCCAAGTAACCTCTATCTAATCTTAATTTGTGTTTGGATAAGGCATTTATTCCTATTATTCCATCGTAAGGAATAGAAAAGTTATCTGGTGCTACATGGAAATCAAATGGTTCATCTGCAATGTACATTTGTGTTGAACCTATCATTCTTATGGCGTCTTCTGTGATTCCTGATATAGATATTTGTTCATTTCTATTTAAATGCTTTTGTGGAATGCTGCTATTCTTGATAATATTTAGTTGTGCTCCACTGTCTACTAGTAGTTGCAGTTTGTTATTCGAATTTGGTTCAACTATTTCTATGTACTTGAGCAGGTTTTTTAGTTTGACAATGTGTATTTTGGTACAGTCATTTGTAATTTGTTGGTTAATATCAGTACTATTTTTAGCTATATCTGTCTGTAGCATGGTACTCTCTATTTCCTTTATATTTTCTTTGAATTTGCTGTATGTATCTATGTGGTGTTTTGTTTGTGTTGGGAGAGTGAGTGTTTTGTCGTGGAACGTTTTTATTGTTTGCTCATTCTTTAGGCGTTCCTTCCCAAAGGAGCTCCAGAGTTTTCCGAGTTTGTCCCATGTTTGCGACATTGTTCTGTTGTATGACCGACACCTTTACAGATTCTGCAAAATATTGTTTCTTCTTGTAATCTTTTAATTTTTTCACAGTTATCTATGTTATCCTTTTTCACAGTTATCCTGTTTCGTTACAACCTTCGCATGTGATTGAAATATTTTGAGGTGGATAATTTTTTAGTGCTTGTAGTTTCCTACATTCACTTGCTGTGTGACCTATATTTTTGCAATAAGCGCAGAATTTTTTTCTTTGATCATTGTTAAAATTGTTTCTATAGCCGTTGTTGTGGTTTCTATTGTAGGTGTTATAGTTTTGCTGATTTTGCTGAGGGTTTGCAGATTGTTGTGTATTCGCGATTTTTCTGCAGAACTTTGCTGTGTGACCTAATTGATCACATAATTGGCACTTGTAACTTGATTTGTTTCTTTGTTCTGTGAAATATATTCACGCTTCTTCACAATCTTGTTCTTCATGTCCCTGTTCTTGGCATAGGGTGCATATTCTATAAGGTGATCTATTTTTACCTGTTAAGCAAAATTTGATAGAGTGACCTTTTTTATTGCATTTTTTACAAAAGACCTCAGGGCATTCTTGCGTTGAATGACTTCCTTCTTCACAAATATCGCATTTGTTTACCTTTTGTGTGATCTTATTTTTAGACTTGATGGCTTCATGTCCTGTTTCTCCACATTTCCAGCATTTTATGTAGTCGGCAATGTAGGGGCATTGACCTACCTCATGTCCTAATTCTTGACAGTATTGGCAATGGATATTTCTTCGTTTGTTCAGTGTGCAAGCGCTTATTGAGTGTCCTTTTTGGCTGCAGTATTTGCATATCAAATTGATTTTGTCTAATGAATTTTTACAATTATTAGAAAAGTGATCTGATCCTTTACAATAGACGCATGCTGTAGAATGGCAAAATAGCGCTTCGTGTTGGGGGTCATGGGAAATTTGACATATCATGATTTTATTTGGTAGTTCAGATCTATTATAATAATCATTGTATTCGGCATATGTGTTATTAATTGTCACATTGTCTGTTGCTTTTTTAATATTTATGTCATTTTCAATTTTTATAGCTTTTTTGGACATTTCTTGTAATGTTGTCTCGTTGCCCAGT
Source organism: Phymastichus coffea (assembly GCF_024137745.1). Taxonomy (NCBI): domain Eukaryota; kingdom Metazoa; phylum Arthropoda; class Insecta; order Hymenoptera; family Eulophidae; genus Phymastichus; species Phymastichus coffea. The sequence continues at coordinate 1,860,077 of NW_026706860.1, read as the reverse complement.
TCGTATTTTATCTCCGTTCGCATTCCTTTTTTAAAACATTTTGCTGCGTCCGCATCTAATTCTTCGTAGAAATTCTTCCTGGCTATTTCATTTGTTTCTTGTATTCTGTATATTTCTTTTATTTCTAATACTAATTGACATAATCTATTTTGCGTATCCTAGCACGCAGTTCGTGTATGTCTTCTTGAATTGGGTATAGACTTCGTATTGATGTAATTAATTCGTCTATTGTTTCTACACAGCTGTTTCCTAAAGCTTCTTCTGCTTCTCCCTTCATTCTCACTTTCAATAGTTCTACTACATTGTGTTCATCTTGGTCATCTAATAAATTTTTTACTCGTCGTAGTCTCCTGATGTACTTTGCGGGTGGCATATTTTTGCCATCGAAGTCCGGAACATAATTTACCAATTCCTTGAGTGATAATTTGATTGGGTGTGAATTTGCCATATTTATTGGGTTTGTTGCTGGACTTGTGATACGTTGGTTTCCTTGAATTTGCTGAGTGTTTCTTTCACTCTCCTTTTCGTTTATGTATTGTGTTTTGTTTATTTTTCTAATGTCTTTTTTTGAGTCTTCACTGTTCTGGTGTTCGTTAATAGATTCGTCAGAGATTTTTGGTAATGCGTGTTGTGTATAGACTGATTCTTCGTTTTTGTTTATGGTGAATAATATGTCCTTTGGTGTCCCTAATATTAGACTTTGTTCACCTAAAAATCCTCCAATGTCTGAATATCTATCGTGTTTTTCTGAGTCAAATGTGTCAAACGTCTGGTCTAATAGTGAATATTTGTCTGAATCAGTGTAGTCGGTTTTGTTTGTTTGTTTTTCTGTTAAATCAACTAATTGGTCAGCTGTTGGTATGATTTTCTTTATTGCGCCTGTGTTTTTCTCTTTTCCTACGATTTCTTCTTGGGTCTTGGTCTTAATCGGCGATCTTTGTAGCTTGTTACTCTTTTTGAAAGCTATCTCATCCAGTCCTTTTTCTAAAAGGTCTTCTAATTTTGGATTCTTGTCGATTTGTGATCGCGTAAGTTTCCTAATTATGGATGATGTGTCCTTCGTTGTGCTAGACTTCTTGCTCATTTATTGCACTTTCGTAATAAACGGAATAAACAAAGGGAATTCGACAAAATTAAAATAGAGTGAAGCAGGGAAAATATATAAAATAAGAAAAATTATTGTTAGTAAAAAAAAATTATGGTAGAAGTATATGGAAACACAATTACTTATTGAGATGGCAAAAATAATATAAAAAGGGGAAAAAGAAAAGAAAAAAGGAAATTCTATCTATGTATGGTATTTGACCTACTAGCTGAAAATTATTTCTCGGTCACTTACTTCTGCTGTTGTTTTAATTTCACAATTTTGCAAAATTCCAATTTTGAAATTCGGTCACTATGAAAGAAAGTGACGTGTGCTGCTTACTTTTGTAATATAACACCTACTCGTATATCCGCAGTTTTCGAATTCTCTCTTTTCCGTTTGACGTGTTAATTCATTAATAAGAACTAAGTTTTAATATGTATCAAAATAATTTTCTTTATCTCAATCGAATGTATTTTTCGTACCGGAACCAATTGTTACTTACAATTGTCCCGTATGGTCTAGTGGCTAGGATACCTGGCTTTCACCCAGGAGGCTCGGGTTCGATTCCCCGTACCGGAACCAATTGTTACGTCTCGTGCATCAACTACGAATAGCTAACGAATGAGACGTTCCAATATGTTGACTAGTGGTTGGATATGTCTCACTTATAATAAATGTATGTGGAAATGTATGTCTGATAATTGTACTACCTTGATAATCGTAGCTTTTAATTGTTGATAAAATGTAGCAGGCTCTAACTGCTTGTTGAATTGAATAGGATAGGTTTGTTAAAAATGACTGGGATAAGTTAAAACTATTGAGTTTGTTTTAAAATAAAATGTAATGTCATGCAATATGTACAAGGTTGGTCTCATAGTTAGAGACACGGTCTGCCTCAAGCAAACGCTCTCTTACGACTGTACTTATAGTTATGTACAGATACATCTCGCTGCGTATTTAAGCGCTTTTGCGCGTGCGCTACTATATACATCTTATACTCTTGAAATATTAATTCATATATTTTAACACACCTCCTTGAATTTATATTTCTTAACAGTAAACATTTTCAAAAAAATATTCACAGGTTTCAAAAAAATCTTACATTGTTTCTCTTACAATTCATTATACAATATTTAAATCTTTCCTGAACATTTCGAACTTATTTTTACCTAGTGCTTTTGTAAATATATCCGCAATATTCTTTTCGCTCTCAACTTTCACAATATCAATTTCATTCCTTACGTAGCTTTCGTTAATAAAATGAAAATGTGTTTCTATGTATTTAGATTTCTTTGTGAGATTTCCATATTTGGCAATAGCAATTGCACCAGAATTATCTTCATAGATCTTTATAGGCTTAATAATATTTACGTCTAAATCTTTTAATAAATTTTTAATTACTTTTATCTCACTAACAGCATCCGATAAAGCCACATATTCTGCTGCTGTAGAGGATTTAGCTACACTACTTTGTTTCTTTGCTTTCCAAAAAATCGTATTCCCATAATAACGTATAACAAAACCTGTCGTAGACTGTCTATTATTTTTGTCACCTGCCCAATCAGCATCAACGTAACAATCTATAATATTTTTATTATTTGATTTTCTTATAAAATTCAATTTTTTTTCTCTGGTTAAATACAAATATTTCAGTACTCTTAAAGCATATTTATAATGAGTTTTATCATAACAATTTTGAAACCTACTCAAATAATTTACACTATAGCTTATATCTGGTCGAGTACATGTACTGATATACAAAAGTGCTCCAATTAAACTTCTATATTTGATTTCATTACATGCTGATTGTGCTGGAGGTATATGTAACCTTTCCTCCATAGGTGTTAAATACAGTTTAGTATTTTCTAAATTATAGACATTTCCTAATGAGTTTATATAATCAGTTTGATCAAGGCTCAATTTTCCTTTTTCAAGATCATATTCAACATTAATTCCTAAATACGTTTTTATTTTACCTAGATCTTTCATAGCAAATCTTTTCATTAATTTCTTTTTAATTTTATCAATGACAGTTTGATTTTTTGAACAAACTAGCAAATCATCAACAAATAATAATATATAAATTTTTTTTCCATTCTCAGTTTTATAATATAAACAATAGTCGCTTTCGCTTCTTTTGAAATTCATACTATTAATAAAATTATCAAAACATTCGTACCAAGCTCTAGGACTTTCTCTTAAGCCATACAAAGCTTTTTCTAACTTTAAAACTTTATCAGAATTCTCATTAACATTTTCATAACCTTGTGGTATTTTCACATAAATTTCAGATTTAACTTTTCCATTCAAAAACGCTGTTTCAACATCCATTTGTTCGATATAAAATTCATTTTGGTTACAGTAAGCTAAAAGTAATTTTAAAGTTTGCAGTCTAGCTACTGGTGAATATATGTCTTCAATTACTTGATCTTGTTGATATCCACGTACCACAAGTCTCGCTTTTTTTCTACCATCAGATTTATTTGTGTAAACCCATCTTAAATCTAAAATTTTCTTATCTATTGGTTTGTCAACTTTTGTCCAAGTTTTATTTTTTTCTATACTTTGGATTTCTTTTGCCATAGCATCATTCCACAAAGCAGAATCATTACAATTTACTGCGTCATTATAAGTCTTAGGTGAATCAGCACTAACAGTGTTTACATAAATAAAACTTGTCACTGGTTGACCGTACCAATTAGGTTTTCTTTTCTCTCGCGTGGACTCTCTCTTTTCAAACTTTAAGTTTTCCTTTTCATTATCATTTCCACTTGAATTTGGGCTAGATTTTTTTCTTTTATTAAATTTGTTTTCTTTCTTAATTTTCTCATTATCATAAAATACTTCATCATCACTCATACTCTCATAACTCGTTTCAGATTCACTTTCACTCTCATTATCAGTATCTATTCCTATCCATTTCACATCATCTTCAACTACTTCTACGTGTCTAGCAATTATAATTCTACCATTCATTAAAACTCTATAACCTACGTTATCATAACCAACTAAAATTCCCATATCAGCTTTTCTGTCCCATTTTGAATGTCTTTTTTCTTCCGGAGTTTTTACAAAGATTTTACTACCAAAAATTCTTAAATACTTCATACTCGGTCTTTTTCCAAAAAATATCTCGTAAGGTGTCTTATTAAGAAGTGTATTCGCAATTGAACGATTTTTCAAATACGCTGCAGTTTTTACTGCTTCAGGCCAGTATCTAATATTTAATTTTGTTTCCGATAATAAACATCTAGCGGTATCCATGACCGTTCTATTGTATCTCTCCGCTGTTCCATTTAGTGGATGAACATACGGTGGGCAAGGTTCAAGATATATACCTTTATCTCTGATTAAGTTAAAAACATTGTTATTTATGTATTCTTTACCATTATCGCACCTCAATTTTTTAATCTTTTTACCTGTTAAAGAAAACATTGATATACTTCAATTTTATTTTGAATTGGAAAAATCAATGTACATTTGCTAAAGTCGTCAATAAATGTGAGAAAATATTTTGAACCTTCGTACCCGGTATTTCTGTGTGGGCTATTTAAGTCAGTATGAACTAATTGAAGGATTTCTGTTGCTTTTGTTCTATTGTTTTCAAAACGTAAATTATGCATTTTGTTTTTGATACAAATTCCACATTTCATATATTCTTTTTCTAAGTTTTTTGGAAGTCCTTCGATTAATTCATATTTGCAAAGTTTTTCTAAATAATTAAAATTTACATGGCCAAGAATCCTATGTAATTTTTCTTTTTGACTTATTATTCCAGAATTATTTACGCTAATATTTCTTTTATCAACATATGACGAAATTTTATATAGACCATTTTCGTTATACGCAGTACAAATTATATTATTGTTTCTATCGTAAATTTCAGATCGATTTCCTTGAGATAAGATTTTAAAATTTTTATTATTTGTAATTCTAGCTAGACTTATTAGATTTCTATCCAATTCTTTTACATAAAAAACATTTTTCATAATTATTTCTGTTTTAAAACTTTTTTGATAAAATGATGTTATAATATTTCCAACTTTTTCGCACTTTATTTTTCTACCATCTGCAATAGTTACATAAATTGGTTTTTCTAATCTTTTAAAATTTGAGAAATAAGAATCATCGTTTATTATATGGTCTGTACAACCACTATCTAAGATCCAATTTATTTGAGTACTTTGACTCTGATTTATGGAATTTACTCTACTATTAAAATTTTTAACATCAATATTTGCATGCAAATAAAACGTCTGTGGTGTATTATCGTAATACCTATTATTATAACTATAGCGTGCGTCGTGTTGACCTTCTTGTTGAAAACTTCGTTGATTGTTGAACTCTCGGTGACCTCCTCGTTGACCGTAACCTCGATTGTTGTTGTTATTATATCCTCTGTTATTGCTGTAGCCTCTGTAGTTGCCGTAGCCTCTATTGTTGTTATTAGTATAACCTCTGTAGTTGTTGTTTTGGTAATTTTCTTCTTGATTGTAGCTGCCCCTTTGACCGCTTCCACGAGAGTTGTTGCCTCGCCAGCTGCCTCGGGTTATAGCACCTCCTCGCCAACTTGCTCGGAAATTCGGAAAAGCATTAGTTTTACAATCCTTTTTTGTATGCCCTTTTTTGTGGCAAATGAAGCATTCAATATCTTTCTTTTCGACTTTAAATAAATTTGACTTTTTATTATTATCTTGGCTATGTTGAATTTCATACATTTTAATTTTGTTTTTTATATAACTGCAATTTTTATCTTTATCTTGTAAAGTATCGACTAAGTCTCCAATGTATGCGAGTGAATCAGGTAGAGTTTTTAATATATAATCTAATTTTTCTTGTTCTTTTATATCTGCTCCAGCACTTTTCAATTCATTAATTAATTTCTCAAATTCACTAAAGAAACTATCGGCATTTTCAAAATCTTTCAGTTTTAATTTATCCAGTCTATTTCTCAAAACTATTTGTAAAGAAGTTGATTTTTTTAAGTAGATTTCATCAAACTTATTCAATATATCAATTGCTGCATTTTCATCACATACAAATTCTAATTGATCATTTGAAATACTTGAATATATTAAGTTCATAGCTTTACAATTCTGCTTTTCCCAATCAGTATCTTTCAATTGTTTTTCGTGTGTGACCACCTCATCACACGTTCTAAATTTCAGTAAAAGTAATAATCTTTTTTTCCAAAGGTTGTAATCTTTGCCATCAAAGATAGGAATTTTCATATCCGTATCAGAAGCCATTCTATACTCTACAACTTTCAAACACAATTTTTCACAACTTTACTCAACGTTCTCGTTCATGCACGTGTATCTATCTTTATATATCTTTATATATCTAATAAAATATTTATTACTACTTGTTGATCTGTTTTTAAGTTTCAATGTTTCAATTTAATTTTTGTTTCTAATTGTTTATTATTGTTTCAAACGACTTCATTCTCCGATAAAAGGATTTATTACCTTGATATTTACAGTATACTTATCAATATCCTCGGTGTTTCATTACGTTGAGTACTATATTATCTTGTTTCTACTCATTTAGTCGTATATCCTCAAATTTCCATGTGTTCCTGCCAAGCACCGCATGACGGCAAAATTCACAATCGTATTCACTTGCATCTTCTTGATCATTCACTTATTTTTCAACTTTAAAAACAAATTTCAGACAACATTCATTCCTATCTTCTTCATTAACTATGTCAACCATACACTGAATCAACCTCACTTTTAATCGATCACACTATTAACCACGCTCTGCTACCATGTTAAAAATGACTGGGATAAGTTAAAACTATTGAGTTTGTTTTAAAATAAAATGTAATGTCATGCAATATGTACAAGGTTGGTCTCATAGTTAGAGACACGGTCTGCCTCAAGCAAACGCTCTCTTACGACTGTACTTATAGTTATGTACAGATACATCTCGCTGCGTACTTAAGCGCTTTTGCGCGTGCGCTACTACATACATCTTATACTCTTGAAATATTAATTCATATATTTTAACAAGGTTGTTGAATAATACTTGCACGATATTACTTTGTAACAGTCGCGAGTTTATTAAGTAAAATGATCACCAATTGTCGGACCGGTGTGTACGGAGTTGAGTGTTACAGGTACTTATTGACTGACTGACGGACTACTGATCAACTGACTGAGTAATTTGTTCATTGCTTTTTATATCTTTTATAGCTCTTTTCAGGTCAGTATTGCGATATTGTGTGACATTTTTGTTTTCGCTGATTATAAATTCTTGCGTTTTGGTGACTTAGTTTCAGAGTGTTTTTCGACAGCTTTTTGCTGTCGTGTGAATAGTTTAGCAGTTTTGAATGTGCATTTGTTACAAAAAGGATGCGTCGTAAGGCTTAATTTCGGAGAGTCATGAACCTCGCGTTTAGTTAGCTTTTGCTGACATGCGAATAGTTTAGTAGCTTTGAATTTCGCGAATGTGCATTTTATAAAAAGGATGTGTCTAATATTTTTCGATACTCTAATCGTATGCAAAGTTTAAAGAAAATCGGTGACGGAGACGTTCCTGCCTTCCCTTGTTAGAGATTTCTTTTTGTTGAATGAAGTCAAAATGATTATTCCTACAAATGTATTAAAGTCTTGTAAATTTAAATCGAAATTATTTTCTTTACAAGCGTATATAATATATCGCTTTATTTCCGTAGAGAAAAATGTTTCAAACTCTTTTTTCTACTGGCTCACTATCTCATATTTTCTTTATTATTGAATCTTTCAATAAAATTTTATTTTCCATATCATCAATATATATTTTTTTCTCCTTCCACCAAATTAAAAACATAGTTTTCTTCTAATTTAGTTTGAGCTTTAATATAAGTTTTCTGGCTCTGTATCAGTCCGGGAAGAGAGACTTTTGTGTCCTCGGCCGAGATCTGCGCATGCGCCGAGTAGCTGCTAGACCTAGCCTTTCGTTACCCTGCTCGCTGGTGCCGCGTGGCCGTGTTAAACTAACCTACGTCATCTATTGCCGCATAGTTGCGAAACATTTTAAAGAGATAGTTATTTTACGACTACTTGTGTGCAATTGTTTACAAGGCCTGAGTATGGATGACACATCATCTGAAGGCTCAGCAGACGAAGAAAAAGTTTTGAGAAATTTCGAAAAAGAAGCCCGGCCGATTGTGAAATCCGGTACACTTCCGAAAAAGTCGGGAGAATGTTACATGTTAGTATATAACAACTATCAAACCTGGCGTACTGCAAATGAAAAATCACTCTCTACTTCTGAAGAAGATAATTTAGTAGTCTATTTTGATGAAATGAAAACAAAAGTGAAACCTCCAACACAATGGAGTATCTGGAGCATGTTGCGGAAGACGCTGAGCACGAATAACAGTATTGAAATAACTCGATTTGCAAAATTGAAAGATTTGATCAAAACAAATAACCAAGGCTACAAGCCTAGAAAGGCCTTCACTTTCAAATGGGATCAAATAATGAAGTTTATGAAGGAAACTTTATGATCATGATTACTTAGTTTTCAAGGTATTATTTATTATTTCTTGTTGACATACTTCTCTCAATTAAACCATTCATTATTATCGTTTACAGGTTATACTCATTTTTGGAATATGTGGCTGTCTGCGTTGTGATGAATTAACGAATATGAAAGTTTCTGATATTGAAGATCTAAAAGGCAGGTATCTCGTGACGATAGGTGATAATAAGAATGACTACCCAGGACAATTCATCATTGGCAATCTTTTTTACGATAAAGTGCAAACATATATTTCACTAAGACCTGAAGGCATTGAATTTGACCGACTTTTCATTCAGTATCGCAACGGCAAATGTATAAAGTAACCTATTGGAAGACACTCGATTGGTGGTATACCCATGAAAATCGCAGGGTTTTTGGAACTGCCTAATCCGCAGAGATACACAGGTCATTGTTTCAGACGTACAGCTGCAACGCTACTTTCAGAATCTGGAGCGACTATGCAAATGATAAAGCAATTAGGCAGATGGCGGTCTGATATAATTGTACAAGGGTACATCGAAAACTCAGTGCACAATAGGCAGATGATTTACAATGGTCTTGTACATCAAGCTACTATACAACAAGTGAGACACCAAACCAACTGCCAGCACCCATTCCTTCAACTAGCAAAGAGTCAATCAGTGCATCTATACATAACTCACGATCAGCGAATACTGAAATAACCCATATTGATAATGATTTACAAAATTATGATTTGGATGGGGTAGATTTTTCTGAAGAGTTCACCGTTGCTGATCTGGATAAAACTGCAAGTAAGATCCAAAAATATTAACTTTATCAAAAGAAAAACAAGAAAACTCTTTATGTTCGATAAACTGTAAAACTTTTCATTCATTATAAATACATTTTTAGATGCAGTCAAAGAAGTATATTTTTCAACAGCTAATAATAAAAGGATAGTAACACCACCTGTAGCAAATCATTGTGGAAGCTCATCAACTGCAAAAGATAAACAATCATTCTTCTTAAAACCACCAGTAAAAATTGATTTTACAAGTCCATCAAATGATCAACCTGGAATTTATAAAAAAAGAAAACTCACAGAAAACTTGAACACAGATGAAAATGCAAATAACATTGATGCCATGTTGAACAAGCACCCTATGAAGTTTGAAAATTGCACTTTCAACAATTGTGTATTCAACTTGAGTTCCACTACAGGTGAAAATCTTTCTTAAAATAGGTTAATAAAAAGTAATTTTATGGAGTTGTAATGAAAGTAAATGTAAGATGTAAAATGTGATAATACTATAGTAAATAGTAGATTTGACACAGTATTATTATCTAGTTGTAATCGCTTTGTAATAAAAAGAAATGAAAACGAATCAATTATCGGCTTTACGTTTCTGTCTTATTCTCATTCTTTTCCTTCTGTATTGTGTGTGTTGTTGTCCGCCCGACTTTTGCAGAACCGAGGCGAAGCCGATCACAATCAGCTGGCCGTGCGAGCGGCCCGGAAGAGCAGTAATACACGAGTCGACCGCGGGGGCGCGCTACTGCAGTCCGCAATTGATATTTCGGCTGAGCAGCAGACGAGAACGCGATTTTGTTATTAAAAAAATAATACTTGAACGTACTTTCGGGTGGGGAGCAAGAAAAATAGTATACGACACTCGGCCAGAATGCTGGATGCCCTGGCCGGCGGGGTTTGACGCCCGAGGCGAAGCCGAGAATTTACAAGCTTCTTTGTAAGTTATATTAGAAATTTCATCATCCGAATCAGTATCGAAATCTGACGCATCAGAACCAGAATTATCAGGATTTCGAACAGTAACTATATCATCGTAGGTATTCATTGATATATCAATGTCCTATATTTCATGAAAAGGAGTGAAACGTCTCTTATGTTTTTGTGACATTGTAAAATAAAAATTTAAAAATAAGTAATAAAAACAATAACTACGGTTGTCATGCATCTAATCGACTGATCGTATGAAATATCTCGGACTTCAGACAGGGAAAACAATCACTTCGATTCGACCGTAATTGTATGGTCGCAAAATAAAACAAAATAACATAAATTGACTTTTTGATATGTATATATTATTGTTATACGCTGTATAAATTGTACTTGTACACATTGAAAGAAAGGAAAACATTACCATACTATTGTTAGCTGTTCTTTATTCTGTGTGATAGTACATTACTATAAAAGTGCGGGAAAATAGATTCTTGTCTCGTGTGGCGTTTACGCTCGAACGAAGCGAGGGTGTAAAAGTACGCGAGACGAGAAACTCTTTCCCGAACATGTGTCGTACCGTATTTTTTTATACAACGTGTGGAAAGTGCGATTTTTAACGCACGTTTTTTGGCGAACGTGCGGGAAAAACGTACTTTCCGCACGGAATATCGAAAAAAATATTACACACTTATGTGATCATGATATAAAACATGTTTTCTCGAAAACTATTTAGTTTAGAGAAAAAGTTCATAGAATAGAAATATCTTAGAATTAATCATGGAAACCCCTCAAATTTTTTTCAGAATTTTCGGAGATGATTTTGGAAAATACAATTTTCCAAGTTTTTTAAGACTCGATGAAATTCTAAAAGTATATCTAAACTGGAATAGACGTTTGACTCAAATAACTGGGACAGGCTGCGACGGCTGAGCGTGGCTATGGTGAAATAGTATTCACACGCTTGTGTCGTTGCCTGGAGAGGGGAGAGTACGGTCGGCGGAGAAGACAGTGCGAGGAAGAGCGAGAGCGAGAAGCACGGGGGAGAGGGCAAGAGAACGAGAAGGGCGAGCGAGAGCGCAGAGAGCGCGGCTCGTGCCACAAAAAGAGGGGCGGAAAGAAAGAAAAGAAAGCGAGCAGGAGTGGACCGGCAGAACGGCCTAGACGATTAAGTAGTAAGGTCACAATAAATGCTTGTTGGACCGACGGTGCATCGGCTGCGATTAGTGAGTCTGACGACCAATGAGGATCAAATCTTTTCACATGTGAGACACTCGGCTGCTTCCTGCAGCCTCTTTCGTCTACCACCATTAGGCGATTAAAAAGTCGGGGACGCGCGCCAACGATTAGCAGACCGTCCTCGGTGGTTCCACGAGCTTCACTGTAAGCAGGGCTACGCTTCAGGCGACGGCGGCTCTGCCAGCGGGCCGCGGGCGGAGTCAACCGGTGGGTCGCACTAAGTATTTTCTCGCTAATTCTCTCCTGCACCAGCTATCGCCGGGTTCAACGTCACAGTCGTGTATCTGTTGCGCTGAAATAGTTAGCGAATGCGCTCCTAGATTTCCGTTTGTTTATCGCGTCTAAATGGTTTGAACATGTGCGCTCACCATTGTTATAATAGCTATAGTTTCCGTTTATTGTTATTCTATCGGTGATGTTGGCGTAATAAAGATATCGCTCTTTTGTAATAATACCAGCTTACTTCCTTCACCTTTCCCCTCATCGCGTTAGTAGGAATTAGCGCTGGCTCCCTTCATCGGAATAGAACCCACTTTAAATCGCAGAGGCGCAGCATCGGCATAACACGCTGCGGAATAATTTCCCCTTTTGCAAACGATAGACGATTTTTCATATATTTGTACTAACTTTATTTTAAGTTATTGGGTGTTATTTTAAGTTATTTAAAGTGATAAATGAAATTGCAACAGCTATCCGTGCTACAACAAAAAATGCGAAAATGAAAAAACATTTGAAATTTGAAAAGAAATGTACTATATAAAAATCGTATATTAGATGATTTATTTGATTGCAAAAATGTTCCTTTTAAACGTGTCATTAATAAAGATATCTCTCTTACTTTGTCTTAATTTGTCTTATTCAGACAAATTGATTGAATACATTACTGAGTCACGGAATATTACATTAAATCATTTGAAATATCGCATATAAGATGGAGATCATTTCTTGAAAGTTTGTTTGAGTATACAGTCAACTAGTAAAAATTATTTGAATGAAAATTAAAAAAAAAAACTACTCGCCAATCGTACAAAGATGGTATTGCCGCAAAAAAATTACAAGATTGAAATTTTAAGAAACTCTTAGTTTAACGGTTAACTCCATGTGCTCAAGAAAATTATGAAAATGTGGTACAGTTATGATCAGAATTAAAGAAGGATTGGAGCGGTTGTGAGAATTTTTTTGATTGTCGGGAGGGTGTGTTCTTGCTCAGCACTTCACTTGAAGCGAACATTTTCTTTCACTAGCTTAAGCCATGGCTCAATGACGTCGGAGAAATTATTAATGAAAAAACGATACCAAGAGGCCATACCTATGAGTCGCTGCATCTCTTTAATGTTTTTAGGAGACGGGTACTCTAATATAGGAGCAATTTTGTCGTCGTCCAGAGACAATCCACTAGTCCTAAGTTTGTAGCCCAAATATTTAACAGAAGGTTGACAGAACTTCCACTTATCTTAATTAATCTCCAAGTTAGTATCATTGGTTGTATATACAGGGCGATTCAAAAACATTAAAGGAAATTGGTATTGCCGGATTCGTCTCCAAAAGTTATTTAAGAATCAATTATTATTTTTTTTTTGACAATCGAGTAATTAGATAATTAGTGTCAAAGATCGGCCAATCAGCGCGCGGCTTTGGAAGTATAGGCGTCGACGGCGAGCAGGGAGCAGTGAGACGGACTGCTATGAGCGCGCCACAGCTAAACAAAACGGTGCTCAACCTTCATGCGTGGCATAATATTTCGATGCTAACGAATTGAAATACGTTTTCATAATATTAGAAATATGATAATAATGATAATAGTAATGCCAAATTAATTAATCTATATTTATTTTTTGTCATTGAGAAGCTAGATTTTTTCAAAAAATGCCTTGTTCATAATGTATTTTCCAACATTGAAAACCCCTATGAACAAAAAATGCTATCTTTGTACATTTATGATATTCAGCAACGTTTCAAGTTTACAAGGATAAAATAATTGATATGAAACATCAAAAATGATAAATTTAAATATGATTTTTATATCTTTTTTCTTAAATAACTCGCTCTAGCTTCCTGAAGTATTATTAGAATTGATTCATTATTTTTTTCAAATGCGTATAATGGTTTTGCAAATACGTTAAACATGTACAAAAATAATTGTGAAATAATATTATTTATTTGTTTAATTTTAAGTAAACGATTTCGAGTGACATGTTTTTAGTGTACATTCAACGATGATATGTATGCAAATAAGTTGGAGACTAGAATAACTTTCAGTGAGACATTTATTTAATAATAATCAAGGAAGATTTCTGTAAAGTTTCAGATCGATTCATTAAATAATCACTGAAATAAAGCATTTTTAACACAAACGCGCGATCTTGCTCGCGGCATCGTTGTATGCTGCTGCCACGTAAGCATCATTTCGTTGTTACCGCCAGGGCGCGGATTTGGTATAAAAGCTCTATTTCAGTGATTATTTGTTGAATTGATCTGAAACTTTGAAAAAATCTTCCTTGATTATCAATGAACAAATGTCTCGCTAGGACTTATTTCAGTCTACAATATTTCTCTTCGTATATTTCTTTTATTGAATTTAATGAACCAATATGACTCGATATTGTTAAAAATAAATTGTAATTAATATTATTCCCTATTATCTTTTTTGCACATTCGATATGCACGTTTGATAGCGACGCGCATTAAAAAATCGTTCGATTTTGATCATTTATCGAATTCAAAACGAAAATATAAAACAAATAAATCTGTCAGCTAGTATTTTTTTTCTCATATTATAACCAAGTTGCAAAAGTCGTTAGTTGCTGTTACAGTATTGATCAACTGTAAGATGAAGAAGTACTGTTTAGTTTTGTGGAAGGGTGTTGTGAGGGAGTTTAGTGTGGTGCGTTCGACGAATGTGAAGCGTATGAGAGAGGGATTCAAAGTTAAATTTGGGAAAAAGTGGTTTGCGGCGGACGTTATAAAAAATAGCGGTGAGTATTTTTAATATTAATTATGAACTCTTTGAATATTATATTTAACAATAAACACTTTATAAACTCGAACCATACAATTACAAAAAAATCTTTGTATTTATTTTGCCATTAGAAACACTTTAGGATCGGGGTTTGGCGTAAGGAGAGATAATGGATGTTATGTGCGATCGTTGAAAATAAGTATTAAAACACACTGGTACTGTATAAATATTACTGTATTGTTGGGTTGGAATTGAGTGTGCTATGCGCAGGCGAGCACTACAGGATATCGCGAGATATGCGCGCGCGTACAGAGTGAGTGTAGCGAGGCGAGGAGTTGGCGATGCTCACTCGTCGAGACGTCGCGTCCTTCTGGTCATTCGCGGGGGTGCCTGGGTGCACCACCTAGTCAGGCTTTTGCTTCTCACTCTCCCCGAGAACACTCAATGCTTTTACTCGTCGGAGAGGGAAAAGAGAAAGCGGAAATCTGATGGAGAAAAAAGTGCACGCGCGGGCCTGCTACAAAAAAGGCCCAGCCGAAAAGGTTCGGCTGTTTGCACTACGTGCTCCATGAACTGATCGCTTGTCGGACATCATAAAAAATAAATCGTAAATCAACTGAGATATTGATTTACGATTTATCAGAAAAACTAAGAGAAGGGTTGAGGAACATGTGCGGTGCAGATTTTGGAAAAGTCTGTGACCCCACAACACATTAGATTAAAGTAATTATATACATCTTACAGAAGTACACTAGTTATCGGGTTATTGACATTTAAAATTTTCAGTCTTGGTTCCGTTAATTTATCCTGTAGTATATTATAATCCTTACCAAATTCAACATTCAAATGATGTTCAACAATATTAATATCCTCTTTGTTTGTACAGTTAACGACTATCGTTTTTAGTTTCAACTAATTTATCTATCGGTACTATGATATTATTTAGAAGTTTGTCCGCTACCGTTTTTGGGCCCTCGTTCACTGCCCAGTCATATAGAGAGGGCCTATTGAATTTGATCTCAGAAAAGTGGTTCCGTATAATTAGGAATTCAGTTTGACTTGTTAAACCAAGACTTTTCCCACAGGGTATACGTATCCAGCCATCCTGGAAATATGTTCCGTCCGTACGGACTACCCCAATTTCACTAAATTTGCTACTCTACTGGACAATATCTTGGTTTTATATATCTAGATTATCATAACTTTATATATTTCTTACATTTTAAGCTTTCAACTGTATTCCATTTTATATATACATAAATTCAGAATTTTATTGTATATATAAAATCATATTATTGAATTAGCACATTAATTCTTAATATTATTTCACAAAAAGAGTCCATATGATTGGAAATAAAAAATTCAAACTACGGATATTCCATCAATTCATATCACTTCATATTACTTTGAAAAATTGTATATTACTATGATTCTAATTAATACAAAAAACAAGTAGTTTGAAAAATATTAATAGTATCAAATAAATAATGTTCATCGCAAACATGGCAAATAACTCATTTTTTTTTCATATTAAATCATTGACTGCATATTAGTATGAGAAATTGTCCATATTCTCAAGGTACTAATAACAAAAAGTAATCTGATTGTACTTATAATTTTATTAGTTCATATCAATTCAATGGTAAAGAAAGTATATTGTTTCATCATATAGAATGTGAGGATAGTTGATCCATTAAATAAAAGGGAATTTTTCAAGTAAATTTAAAAAATCAATTGTGAGCTGCTATCGTTATTATTAATTATACTACTATTTTTTTTCAAGTAAATTTGAAAAATAATTTGTAAGTTGCTACCATTTTTTATTATTTATACTACTATTTTGTACGGTCATTATAAATGATAACAATATTTAACTAAAACTCACTTAATTTCTTAATTAATGTTTTAATGTTTATAATCAAATGGCAAATCATAATAACTCATGTTTAAAATTATTTTCATATTAAAATCTTTGACTGCATATTAATTTGAGAAATTTTCCATATTCTCAAGGTTCTAATTACAAAAAGTAATCAGAATGTACTTATAATTTTATTAATTCATATCAATTCAGTGGTAAAGAAAGTATATTGTTTCATCATATAGAATGTGAGGATAGTTGATCCATTAAATTAAAATGTAAGGGAATTTTTCAAGTAAATTTAAGAAATAATTTGAGAGCTACTATCGTTATTATTATTTATACTACTATTTTTTTTCAAGTAAATTTGAAAAATAATTTCTAAGCTGCTACCATTATTATTATTTATATTAATATTTTGTACAGTCATTATAAATGATAACAATATTTAACTAAAACCTCCTTAATTTCTAATTTAATGTTTATAATCAAATGGCAAATATACCTCAATAAATGTCGATCACCGAAAAAAAAGGGAAGCTCTTTCTATTTGTGGGATTGGAAAAAAACAAAACATAAAAGTATAGGATATAATAGTTAAAGATAAATACTGTAAAATAAAAATTTACATATTATCTTTATTATAGTAAGTTAGACTATAGTAACTATTGAGTTATGAATTGTTTAGATTTGTTACCGTATAATATTTAGATGTATTACATACCATTTTCACACCATTACAATATAAGGAAAAAAAAACAGTCAAAAATATAATAAAAAATCAAATCTGATCGTCAAAATATATGCAAGCTTATATTTATTTTTTTATTATTCTATAGCCTATAATGTTTCTTGATATGAAAATTAGTTATAATATAATTAAAAATATATCGATACCCTAAATTTTACTTCAATATTATTATTTTAACATTTCTCTTTGAGATTTTTACATGTACAATGAATGAAAAAAACGTTATTATACAAAATTGATTGTATATATGCAAATTTTACCTTAACATTGTATACATAATAAATTATAATTTATCGAAATTCAACATGCATTCCAACAAGTAAAAAAATAAATCCTGAGAAAATGAAATAACATTGAACAAATACATGTTTCATCAATAAAAAATATAATGATAAAAGGAATGTCAGAACGAGGGCCCTATGCGAAAAGTAAAACGTTTCGCTTTTGCGATTTTTAGTATTTAATCCTTATGCTATAAATTTTTTTGCTTGATAATTAGTGCAGGCTTATGATTTATTTTAAATGTTTTAGACTTCGTAATTTCTGCAAAGGATGGAAAGTTAGTTCTTAAGGGATCAGACTTATTATATTATCGCTATTATGTTCTAGATTAAGTTTATTTAGTTCAAGTTTGTTTGTTTCGAGGAATTCTTTCAATAATGCAAAAAATAATGCATTATTTTCTTTTATTTCACCATTTAATTTCCGCAATAGAATTGTCAACATAGAATTTTATTTATGCATTCGCAACGTCCCGTATAAGAGTGCGGACAGTCTACACCAGCCCATTGGAACACAATTCTCGGCGATCGAGGCTTCCCAATAATACACATATACTCCACATACATACACATGCAGATACTCACTTTATTAATTATTTTATAGATGATAAAGAATACCTATTGAGTTTTGATGTTTTTACGGATGCAACAGTGCTACCAAAAAATCGAGGTTAGTATTTATTCCTTAATAACACTCTATTATACTCCCATTTTTTATATTAAACTTCTAATTTCTAGCATTATAAAATCTAATAATATTAATTGATTATTCTTTTATTTTTATGAGGAGGAGCAGGAGAAGGAGAAAAGAAGAGTGATGGTATGGAAGAAGTAGAAGAAGACGAGGGAGAAAAAATGGAAGAAAAAGAAATGGAAGAAGGAAGACAAGAGGATCAAGGGATGAACGAAGATCAAGGAGGACAAAATGGAGAAGGATTGGAAGAAGAAAGAGGACCGACTGAAGGAGAGATAGATGAAGGAAGAAGAGAAGAAGGGGAAAGAGAAGAAGAACAATATCAGGAAGAAGGTATAGTATTATATTTCATTTTTAATTTCTCAAATTATAAAATAAAATAAAATAAAAGAATCTTATATTTTTAGATGGACCAGTGAAAGAGGTTGAAGAAATGGTAACAGGGGAAGAGCGAGAAAATGAAAGGAATGAAGATGGTAAAGATGCTGAAGCTCAGATGGCAAAACTCGTCCGAATTTTAAGGACAGATTTTGCAAGTTGTGTGCCAAATGACAGAAGCGTATGTATAATTATATCTTTTCATTTATAAAATATAAAATATGAGCTTGGGTGTGTACGCGTACCCTCGGAACGTTTGTATATAAATTATACACACGCATACGTAAGCTCGCCAAAACTATAACGCAAGCAAATATAAATCGGTTTCATTTAGAAATCATACATACTCAATCTTAAAAATATTTTCAGGTACGTTTAGTGGATGATGTTGATTTATACGTTTCAAAAGTTGAGCTTGACAGCATCATAGAAACGTACGCTCACAACAGTACTAGAATGGTTACAAAATTGATGAGTTCCTTGATTAAAAAAGAGGAACTCACAGCCATGACCGCTACTGGCAAGGGAAAAACACCTGAAATTCCAAAGGAGATATTCGAGGGAGTACTACGTAAGTAAAAAAACAATGTGTAATTGGAAAATATATACGTATATTTAAATACATGAGTTTATTATTGTTGTAGAATTTGTTAATAATGCAGTGAGTGAGGAGCAGAACATTTCTAAAAAAAGGTACAGGATAATATTAACAAGGATGTTGAATCATATGAGGAACCGATAACGAAGTTTTGTATATTTTTATTTATATCGTTACTTTTTATTGAGTTATTGTTAATAAATAGTTCTTGAAAATATAAAAACCTTTTCGTGTCTTGATTTAAATATAAGAGTTAAGACTATCGAAAACATATTTTTTAATTAGACAAACAACATAGAGTATTATATCACCAATTATTCCAAAAAATATACAGACGTACACAAAATTATACAGAGCCGAAAAAGTTAAATAAAGTTCTCCAAAAGTTAAAAAATAAATACAAAAAAATGTATCCGTATATTATGACAATCAGCTGTATAAATAAGAAAAAATTAGACAAAGTAAAATAAATGTAGCCGAAAAAACGAACGCAAAATTACAAAAAGAAGCCACAAAATTAACCGAAAAAGTAACCGAAAAAGTAACCAAAAAAGTAACCGAAAAAGTAACCGTAAAAGTAACCGAAAAAGTAACCGAAAAAGTAACCGAAAAGGTAACCGCAAAAGTAACCGAAAAAGTAACCGAAAAAGTAACCGTAAAAGTAACCGAAATAGTAACCGAAAAAGTAACCGAAAAAGTAACCGAAAGTTACTTTAACGGTTACTTTTTCAGTTACTTTTTTGACTATGTTATTATTACTTTTCAGGTCTTGTTTTCGATTACTCTCACGGATACTTTCTGGAATAGTTATTCGTTTATAAAATAGATTACTATTATTGCTTTTTCCGTTTCCTCTCAAGACTGCTTTTATAGTTACTTTTTCTTTTAATGTCATAACATTATTATTGAAAAATTTTATTCAATTCAATAGTATTTGTTTTAGCTAAATAATCATTATTATTTCATAATCTTAAATATATTAAGTTGTACTTACTTTATTTTGCTACAATATAATGCATTAAAAAATTATAATAAAAGACTTTTTAAAAATATTAAAAATTACCGTATGCCAATTAAAACAAAATTTGATAAATATTATAAAAATTCGACTACTTACCTCCATTTTATTCAGCAAAATATGTAACATTAATATTGCCAAAAACCAACAAATTATATTATCGATAATTAAAATCTATCGTGCACCATCTAATTTCTAACCAATGTATATTTTAAGCAAAAATCATTATTACAACTGTTAAGCTTTCACAGTCACTTGAAAATACAAAATACCAATATCACTGACTCTAAATTTGAAAAAATACCTCAATTATTTGCACTATCGCAAAGAAAGCAATGAACTGATTATAACGTCTTTGTCATTTATTATAAATATCATACTTGAATAATTTAGACTAAAATAGTTTAAGCGAGACATTTGATCATTGATAATCAAGGAAGATTTTTGCAAAGTTTCAGATCAAATCAACAAATAATCACTGAAATAGAGCTTTTATACCAAATCCGCGCCCTGGCGGTAACAACGAAATGATGCTTACGTGGCAGCAGCATACAACGATGCCGCGAGCAAGATCGCGCGTTTGTGTTAAAAATGCTTTATTTCAGTGATTATTCAATGAATCGATCTGAAACTTTACAGAAATCTTCCTTGATTATTATTAAATATATGTCTCACTGAAAGTTATTCTAGTCTCCAACTTATTTGCATATATATCATCGTTGAATGTACACTAAAAACATGTCACTCGAAATCGTTTACTTAAAATTAAACAAATAAATAATATTATTTCACAATTATTTTTGTATATGTTTAATGTATTTGCAAAACCATTATACGCATTTGAAAAAAATAATGAATCAATTCTAATAATACTTCAGGAAGCTAGAGCAAGTTATTTAAGAACAAAGATATAAAAATCATATTTAAATTTATCATTTTTGATGTTTCATTTCAATTGTTTTATCCTTGTAAACTTGACACGTTGCTGAATATCAAAAATGTACAAAGATAGCATTTTTTGTTCATAGGGGTTTTCAATGTTGGAAAATACATTATGAACAAGGCATTTTTTGAAAAAATCTAGCTTCTCAATGACAAAAAATAAATATAGATTAATTAATTTGGCATTACTATTATCATTATTATCATATTTCTAATATTATGAAAACGTATTTCAATTCGTTAGCATCGAAATATTATGCCACGCATGAAGGTTGAGCACCGTTTTTGTTTAGCTGTGGCGCTCTCATAGCAGTCCGTCTCACTGCTCCCCGCTGGCCGTCGAGCGCCTATACTTCCAAAGCCGCGCGCTGATTGGCCGATCTTTGACACTAATTATCTAATTACTCGATTGTCAAAAAAAAAATAATAATTGATTCTTAAATAACTTTTGGAGACGAATCCGGCAATACCAATTTCCTTTAATGTTTTTGAATCGCCCTGTGTATATATATATATATATATATATATATATATAATGAAGAGAGTGAACTGTAATTGGTTATGTTATAAACAATCGTGGTGCAATTATAACAATTAGATGAAGGGTCGTGGAACTGATTACGAAAATCCAATGGAGAATGATAGCAATATTGCAGAGAATGCAAGCTATAAAATTTGGGAGTCAGCCGATAACATCGATGCCACAATTGACGACACAACTGATGCCACAATATGTAAGAATAGCTTGAAACAAACGACTTCAGTAAATTCAAGTTTAATAGGTCCGAAAGCTAGAGTAACTATTATTGATGTGAGTAAAAAACGTAAAGATTTGAAGTTTAGGAGATTAGAGCAACTTGAACATTTTAGACTATATAATAGTGGCTATATACAATATATACCCCCTAATAGTATTGCAGATGTAGCTAGAAAAGGTAATATGAATCGTGTTTCATTGCGTGAGAGTATTAAATTAACTGCATCGTTCGATTACCAATTAAAATGTTTTATATGTGAACAAGGCTGTACATATATTTAAGTACAAATAGGGTAATATTTGCCCATCAACAGTGATCACCGTGTCGCCAGAAATATACCAGGGTCATTTGAAAAGTCCGTGAAAAGTCAGAGAGATGGCGCTACTAGTGCGTATCAAGGTTATTTTTAGTTAGTGGCATATCTTGGAAGAGCACACACCAAGTTTCAGCCAGATCGACCAATTACTTTGCTTTTTACATTCGTTTCAATCAAAGACATTGAGTGGTTGTAAAAAAATGGACGAAAAAGAATTTCGTTTATTGATTAAACATTACTTTTTCAAAGGAAAAATGCCTCAAAAGATTAAATAGAAGCTTGATAAACATTATGGTGATTGTGCACCTTCGATTAGAATAGTTTATAAGTGGTTTCCAAATTTCCGGAGTGGCCATATAAACACAAAAAACGCTGAACGTTCTAGACGCCCTGTTCAGGACTTCACTTCAGAAATCATTGATAAAATCCATGATTTGGTGATGGCTGACAGAAGAGTGAAGGTGCGTAAGATTGCTAGTACTGTAGGCATCTCGAGCGATCGGGTACATAATATTTTGCACCGACATTTGGATATGAAAAAGCTATCCGCTAGATGGGTGCCGCGATTGCTCACGATTGACCAAAAACGAGATCGTGTGAAGTATTGCAAGAATGGTTTGCAGCTGTTTCAGCAAAATTCACAAGACTTTAAGCGTCGTTTCATCACTGTAGATACATCACTACACTCCTGAGACCAAAGAACAGTCTAAACAATGGGTTACCACGGGGGAATCTGCTCCGAAAAAGGCGAAGACAATTCCTTCAGCCGGGAAGGTTATAGCGACCGTCTTTTGGGACTCGCAAGGAATATCTTCATCGACTATCTGGAAAAGGGTAAAACCATTACAGGCGAATATTAATCATCGTTATTGGATCGTTTGAAAACCGAGTTGCTAGAGAAACGTCCACGATTGGCCCACAAAAAAGTCTTTTTCCACCACGACAATGCGCCAGCTCACGTCTCAGCAGTTGTGGCCGCAAAACTGATGGAGATAGGATTCCAACTCGTTTCACATCCCCCCTATTTTCCAGACTTGGCTCCGTCGGACTACTATTTGTTCCCTAATATGAAAAAATGGTTGGCGGGGAAAAGATTTTATTCAAACGAGGAGGTGATTGCAGAAACGAATGCCTATTTTGGAGACTTGGACAAAACCTATTATTTGGAATGGATTAACAAACTAGAGCAGCGTTGGATGAAGTGAATAAGCCTAAAAGGAGACTATGTTGAAAAATAAAAAAGATTTATTAAAAAAAATCAAGCAGTTTTTATTTTTGCACGGACTTTTCAAACGACCCTCGTATCCTGAATTATTAAAATGCATATAGTTAATTTTAACGGATGATAGGTCCAATCTACTATCTTATAATCTCTTTATCACTACCTTGATTGCGTTTTCTAATACTCGTTGAGCAGATTCCGGATCATTAGTTTTTATGTACAGTGCAATATCATCACTAAACTACAAATTTTGTAAGTTTAGATCTAAATCTATAAAAATTCCAGCCACATATAATATATATAATACAGATTCACTACACGGTCTTATGGAACTCGAGTAATACAGTATTTGGGATCGCAATTATTTTCAGAATATAGTAGTCGATGTTAAATGAGAAATTTGGAAATTTTAACTGAGCAACCATAGTTGAATAATATTGAAAGTGGGACTTTGCTGTGAACATCATCGAAAGTATTGCTTAAATCTAAAAATACTGCATCTAAAAGAACGTGTTCATTTTTTTAATAACTCTCTCGATGTTTATTTTAAATGTAGTTAGATTATCAGTACCAGACATCTTTTTTCTAAACCGGTTTGGCTCTTAGGCAAAATATTTTGGTTTTCTACCCGCCACCTTAATCTATATGAGATAATGAGTTCAAATATTTTGTATATTCATGAGGTTAGAGCTAGGGGACAAAAAGATCTTTGCCGTTTGGTTTCTTTACAAAATGAATGTATGTGTGTATCTAACTGTCAGAGTAAATATTAGTGTAGTAGTCGTCTAGTATATCGATCAGTATGAGGTGGTTTATAAACGGTAAGTTGTGTCGAATGTCATTGTTTATGCCATCAACGCCTGGTACAGATTTGTCTTCCCTGGAGTTCAAAACCATATTGGATTCTGCGACAGTAAAAGTTTCGTCAAAAAAGGGGGTATTCTCTGAATCTGATATTTCCGTTTGTAAGAACCCACATTGGACATATTTTATGAAGAGTAGTTACGATTTCGGTACTTTTGATAGATATTCGCCTTTGCTCTGCGGGCTAATTTTTATTCATTTATTTAAAAAATTTTTACTTTAATCTTCGTATATTTTAAGTTTATAGTCGGATTAATTGTTTCTGCAAATTTTCGAAAAAATTATTTTTTTGATTTGAACACCTTTTTAGTAACAGCTCTTAATCTTTTATAAGCAATGTTGAAAAATCGAATTGAGAATCTAGAAAATTTGCGTGTTTATTTTGGAGTATTTCAGCTACTTTTCCTAATTAGTGCAGTTTGATTGGATCTTAAACGATCATTGGATATAAACATATTTCTCGGTATCTAAGTTAATATATATCTGGTAGTGATTTGAGCCTCAAGTATCACCAGTAACTTTAACTTTCAGTAGGTGCACGATGTTCATGGTAGAGAAAAACAAGTCGATATTGGACTTGGTGTTATTATTTGTATTAAAATGAGTGTAGCTCTCTGAATCTGTAAAAATAAAACAAATTTGTCGGATTGTTCTTATAAACTTATACCATTATTGTCGCTGTATACACAGTTCCAAGATTCATTATATGAATTAAAATCACTTAACAAGATGCATTTGCTTGTAGTTTTAATATATCTTAATAATTTATTCCATTCATTATAGTTTAGGACAATTTCAGGAAATTTATAACATGTTAAAATTGAAACTGCATCCTTGAGCTAGGTGAGTTCAATTTCACATACTTCTATGTAGAGATTAACATTCGCTATATTTTTTAGCTCATAATAATTATATATATTGCGCATTAAAAAAACTATACTTTCTCAGGAGAGATGGAGTTCCCGTCGATTTTAAAATGCAAGAGTGTAGCCAATGTGTGGCGCCCCGGCCGCCTAACTCGTATTCCCTGGCAGATGACGGCATATTCCAGCCTCACCATCAGCCGTGAAAGCAGACGTCAGTGCCTCGGACGGACGAGAACGAAAACCCTCCGAGTCCAATTCAGTTGAAATAACGCCGGCCTTGCGCTTACACGTATTCGTTCTCTGCTCTTTAGATGTACCGCTCCAATTCCTCCAAAGCTGTGGCGTTTGGAGCCAGTACATTTGTGCGACTGTCTCTATTAAAGCGCACTTCTTTTGCCTCAATCTTCAGTGTCTTCACTCTTCTCCGAAACCTCTTAATCATCGATTCAGTAACTCTCTTGAAGCACGAGGTTTATAGAGGACCTCGAATTTGGATCGAAAGCAGCGGCACTCAGTCTAACCGCTCGCCTATCATCTCTATAAATGTATGTCTCGCGTCGATTTGCTGATTTGTTTTAGTTATGCTTATTTGAATAGGACTTATTGTTTACTACTAAACCTGGCCAAACAAAATTGACACGGACGTGCAGATTTTTACAAGATATCAAGCATTCTATTCCAGATAAAAGAATAATTGCAAAGAGTAGAAGAAAATCGTCCACTTAGGACTTAATGGATTAATGGATTTTCGAATTTTGAGAAATTCATAAATATGAAAATTTTAAAATGCGCTTGTAACATGGTGTTTTGCCGACTAACAATCACCATGGTACTCGGCGTAATATAAGTTACAAGTTACGATAATTAATTTATCAGATTATTGGGCGCCAGGCACTACTACTAATTAGTTAGTTAGTTAATTTATTTACAACTTATATGTTACATTTGGTTTACATTTCTTAAATTTCTATTTGTGTCTCGTATCCAGTTTGTGTAGTTTATTATGTATGTGTTTTGTGTGTATGTGTGTGTGTGTGAGTGCGCGCGTGCGTGTGTGTGTGTATGTGTTGTGTAAATATGTGCCTTTGTAGGTGTGTCTGCAACTCTTGTGTCTCTGTCTTCTGCTCCTGCCTTTTCCTCTTTACTTCTCATTTTTCTTCTGATTAATCTTCTCTTCCTCTTTCTCTCTCCAAAATCTGCCTTTTCCGCTCTTCTGTTTTCTTTTCAGCTTTTCCTTTATTACTTTCTTTTGCCTTTTCACCTTTGCCTTTCCTTTGCTTTTGCTCTCCTTCTTGATAATTATTTCATCTATCTTTCTTCTTGTTAAGGCTTTGACACCTTTTTCTTGTTTCATATTGCTCCCTCTGCCTTTCCTTTCCTCAACCTCACTTATTTTTCCTTAATATCTTATGATTTGCCTTCTAGTTTACCTTTTTCTTGCTTTTCTTCGATTCTTCTTCTTTTCCATTTTACTCCATCCACCAATACCTGCTTCCTCTCGCTTGTGTAGTTGCTTTTACTTGTGTCTTGTGTGTGTGTGTGCATGTGTATGTTTATGTTTGCGTATATGTTTGTGTTTTGTGTGTATGTGTGTGTATGTATGTGTGTGTAGATGTGTCCGCGGGTCTTGCTTCTCTGTCTTCTGTTACCGTCTCTCCTTAGGGTCTTGTAGCTTCGTCTTCTTGCTTTTCTTTTTCTTTCTTCTCTTCATTTCTTCTTCTTTTCCATTTTATCTCCATCATCCACGCTATATTTTCTTTGCTTCCTATTATTATTTTTTCCCATTCTTCCCCTTCCTTTCTGCTTTTTTCACATTTTTCTACCATGTGCTTCCAGTTTTCTTCCTCTTTCATACACATTCTACATTTCTTATTTTCTTCTTTTTCCCAATACCTGCTTCCTCTCGTTTCATTAACTAACCTAAACCTTTCCCTTATTTGCAGGCCTTTTGTTCTTCCCTCTCCTAGAATTTCCTTTAACCTATACCTTTTCATTTCTTCTTTCAGCTCTTTCCACTCGTTTATGTATCTTGATTTTTCTAGTTTTTCTTCTAGTTCTTTTTCATCTTTTTTCTTCAGCTCATCTCTTATTTCTTCCCAAAACTCTTCCCTCATTTCATGTCCCTCTTGCCTCTCTCTGTATATTTTACTTTTTTCCAGCCTTTCCTCTCTCTCCTCCATCTTACCCTTTTTATCTTTTTCATTTCTTTCCCTTTTCTTTAATTCTCCCCATGCTTCTTTTTTTATTGAGCCATCTCTTTCTTCTCTTATTTTGTTTTCATACTTCATTGCTCTTTCTAATGCTGTTTCTTTCATTTCTTGTCTTCCTGTTTCCCATCGTATTAGGTAACTTGGCGTGTTTCTATCTAAACCTCATACCCGCTTTATGTATTTTAGTTGTAGGCTCTCTATTTCCTCATATCTCTTCCATCCCCAGATTTCTGCTCCATACACGCTTTTCGCCAGAGCATCGAACAGGTTCATCCTTAGCTCCCAGTTTTCTCTAAATAGCTTTTCTCCTAGCCCCCATAGTTTTCCGAGTCCCATATTTATTTTCCCTTCTACCTTCTTTATCTGCTTTTTATTTCCGTTATTTCTGCTTATCACATATCCTAAGTAGTTGTACTCTTTCACCATCTCTATCTTCTCACCATCCCATTCGAATTCTTCTTCCTTCCCCCTTCTTCCTCCTCTCCTGCATTTCATCATCTTTGATTTTCCTACATTTAACTCTAATCCCCTTTCTTCCAGGTATCTTTTTAATTTTTTCAGCATTGCTTTCATTCCACTTTCACTCTTTGCCATCATCACTATATCATCTGCGTATCCTAATGTCCATATTTTCTTCCTTCCTATCACTGTCACTCCTTCCTGCACCTGCTTGATCTTCACTTCCACGTCGGCGAAGGCAAGATTAAATAGCGTGGTGCTCAAAGGGCACCCTTGCCTTACGCCTTTGTAAGTCTCAAACTCCCCAATTATTTCTCCTCCAACTTTTACCTTACTCCCTGTTTTCTTGTATATTTCTTCTATTCTTTTCCTAATTTTTCTATTTATCCCTTTCTCTTTCATTGTTTCCCATATTTTCTTCCTCTTTATTTTATCAAAAGCAGCCTTCATGTCTGCAAAGAATACGAACAATTTTCCTCCTTTTTCCCTTATTTCCTTCCCTATTATTGTTTTTAATATAAATATTGCGTCCATTGTTCCTCTTTTCTTTCTAAATCCCATCTGCGTATCACTTAGCGTTTCTTTA
The DNA here is from genome assembly GCF_024137745.1 of Phymastichus coffea. Taxonomy (NCBI): domain Eukaryota; kingdom Metazoa; phylum Arthropoda; class Insecta; order Hymenoptera; family Eulophidae; genus Phymastichus; species Phymastichus coffea. The sequence continues at coordinate 1,831,777 of NW_026706860.1, read as the reverse complement.
GTTTCTAGTTCTCTTTCCAGCTTTTTTCTCAATATTTCCGCATATATTTTATATCCTGTATCGATCAGCGTTATTCCTCTATAGTTTCCTACTTCTTCTTTCCTCCCTTTCTTATATATTGGTACTATTATTCCCATCCTCCATCCTTCTGGATATCCTTCTCCGTTCCATATTCCGTTTAAGCATTTTGTCATATCTTTTATCAAGCCTTCCGTGCCTTCCACCCACGCTTCATTTGCTATACCATCTTCTCCTGTTGCCTTTTTCTTTTTTTTTTTTTCTTATTACCTCTTTTACTTTTCTTTCTTTAATTTCTTCACCTTCCTCTCCTTCGCTGTCTTCGGTTTCTTCCCCTTTAATTTCTTCCTGTTCTTTTTCTCCCAATTGTTCCTTGAAGTGCTTTATCCATTCTTCTTTTCCTATATTTTCGTCTAATCCAATTCTTTTCTTCCTATTGCCATTCACTTTATCCCAGAATTTTCTTCTCGTCTTATCTGTTCTTATTTCTTCTGCCACTCTTTTCCCTTCATCTTCTTTTGCTTTTCTTATTTCCTCCCTGTATTCTCTCTTTACTTCTAGGTATTTGCCTCTGTCTCCTTCCCCTTTTCTTACCTTACTTAACTCTGCCATCACCCTGTCCCTTTTTGCCTTACATTCTTTTCTCCACCAGCCTTTTTTTGATCCTTTTTTTTTCCTTATCTTCTTTTTTACAACTGCGTTCTTCACTCTATTTTTTATATCTTTCCATTTATCTGTTCCCTCTATTGCGTCTATCCATCTCTGATACTCCCATATACCTTCTTCACTCCAGTCGTCTATCATTCTTTCTTCCTCTTCTTTTCTTTCTTCCGCTATTTTGTCTCCCAGTTCCACCGCTATTGGTAAGTGGTCCGACTTTACCCTCTCCTTTATTTAAACCTTTTTTATCGCCTCATCATCTTCCTCGTTACCTACTACATAGTCTATCGTTGACATTCCTCTCGCTCCTATATATGTTATTTCTCCCTCTTCATCTCCTTCTTTTCTCCCATTCGTTATCACTAAGCCCATTTCTCCTAGCCATTTTATCATTTCTTCTCCCTCTGCGTTTAACACTTTATCCTTGGCCTTAATTTCTTCTAGGTTTTCTTCTGTCTCCCATTCCCTTCCTTCGTTTCCTGTTCTTGCGTTGAAGTCTCCTCCTATAATTATTGTTTTTCCTCTATTCTCCTCTATCTCTTCACTTAGGTATTCATAGTTTTCCTTCTTCTCATGTTGCATATACACCGATGCTATCATGTATTCCCTCCCTCCGATCTTTATTTCTCCTACTATTACCTCACTTGTCCTTTCTTTCTTCCATTCTACCTTATTCATCCCTTTCCTCTCTCTTACCGCCATTATTCATCCCCCTATTTCTCTCCCCCTTCTTCCTTCTCTTCTTGAGTCCCTCCACTCTATGCTGTACCCTTTCAGTTGTTTCTCCACAACAGTTCTTGCCCCTTGCCTCTTCACCCAGGTTTCCGTTAGCCCTATTATATCGAATTGCCTTACATATTCCCAGTCGTCTTCCTCCATGCTCCTCACCCCTGCCACGTTCCAGACTAGAATTTTTACTGCCTTTCTCCCCTCTCTCTCCCTTCTCTTCTCTCTCACTCTTTTATCCCTATTGTTTTCGAAACCCTTCCATCCCGTTTCCTACCATTTTTCCCTCTCTCTCGCTCCACCACCATTCTTCTTCCTCTGATTTCACCCCGTTATGCCACATCTTTACCTCTTTACCGTTACTTCTTATTTCTTTCGCTTTCCTTCTTACTTACTCTCTTATCCTTCTCTGCTTCCACGTCCAGTCCTGGTCTATGTATATCTTTTTCTGTGCCAGATTCTTTTTCTTCTTCATAATTCCTTCTTTTTGTTCCCATGACGCGCATCTAATTTGCCACATGTTTTTTCTTCTTTCTCTCCGATCATCTCTCTCCGCTGTTCCTCCTATTCTTCTCAGATTCACTATCTCTCCTTTCATTTCTAGTACCTCCCTTAACCACACCTCTGCCTCTCCCTTCTTTTCCCATCTCAACTCACCCTCTAAGTCTGTTACTATTATATTGTTTATCCTACTTTCTCTATCCATTTTTTCTCTCATATGCTCTAATTATTCCTTATTGCCTACTTCTGTTCCTCTTTGCTTCTTGTTTCCTCCTTCTATGCTTTCTTTTAGTTTCACGCACTCCTCTTTCAACTAGTCCATCCTCTCTCCCCATTTTTCCTGCAGTTTCTAACTTCTTTCTTTCTTCTCTCTCTCTCTTGTTCTTTCCTAACTTTTCCTATTTCCTTCTCCCACCTTTCTTCTCTTCTTTTCCCCTCTACCTCTATTCTTTTCATTTTTCCCATTATTACTTTAAACATTTCTGTCCATTCTTTCCTTTCCTCCTCCCATACCTCTCTTAATTCCCTTATGTCTGTCCGTATCTTTTCCATTATTTCTTCTGCACCACTACTTTTTTCCACTTCTCTTAACGTGTTGTACAATCATTCTCCCCCCTCCCCATCCATCTCGCTTCCCTCGCTCTCACTCTTGCATCTCTTTGCCTCTCTCTTTTCTCCTCTATTATTCTCCCTCAGCCCCTCCCCGCTCTCTCTCCCCCTCACCACCTTTACTCTTTTCTTCTTTTCCTCCTCTGGGCCTTTCTTATCCAACCTTCCGCCTTTATCTCTTAATTTTTCTGTTGTCACAAATCTTTCTATCCTATCCCGTACGCCTTAATTCGTCTCTCTATAACTACCCGTGATCCCATCTTTATTCCCTGTCTTACCTTTTCTGTCTCTGCCTTTACTTCTTACCGCCCCTCCTCTCTGCCTGCCTTTCCCGCTTTCTGATTTTCTCTCTTAACCTCAACTTTTATTTTTTTCTTTATTCCTTTCCATCTGCTTTTTCCTTCTCTTCTCCAGGCTTCTTTCTCTCTCTTCTCCACTCCTCCTCCACCTCCACGCTCTTTTCACCTCTATTTCTCTCCTCAAACACTTTTCTTCTTTGACTTTATCACCAAAACTTGCGCTCACATCCAAGACACGTCCACACTCCCCTCGAGTGAAATCTAACCTCCTACTACTAATTAATTAGACATAAATAATTTTTCAGGGGAGTGCCGTCCTGAATAATAATGATTGGTGTTAAGAATTTTAACTAACACTGCAAGTAATTTTATATAGAGCAGTCTAATATTTTGGCAGACAAATCCCTTTGAACTACGAAGCTGATAAAATATTATTCGCGAATGAATAGGTGTATAGATTGGTTTATCCGCGATACATATCCGCGGCTAAGCTCAATTTGATGCTAGGTCGTAGCTTACCTTGATAGCAAACAGTCGGAGAAGGTCCAGCTTAAAATATTTACTAGCTCCCTTTGTTCTCTGTGGGATTTGAATAATATCTAAGGTTGGGTAGACAGAGGAAGCAGGTTATTGGAATAAGTAAACTAATTGGAGTGGTATAAAATTGAGCCGATTTATTAAATAACAATCTATGTAATTGTCTTGTGTAAAATTAATAACAATCGGAATAACCGTTAGGTTAGGCACTTATAACTTAAGACTAATAACAAAATGAAAAATTTAAACTTTGAAATTAGGCACATGTACAATGAGTTTCGAACGCTAACGCGCTATTACGTACTCTTCTTTGCACTATTTACCTAACTCTTAATTTCGCTAATGTGCAATGCAGTGAAATGAATAGACGTGAAATTACTGGTTAACAATAAGTCGTGCAGTACTAACTTTTAGACTGGAGTAGATTTGATATCTTTATTCAATCTATATTGTCTATCGTTAAATTAGTGGCTTCCATATTTAGCAACGTGATTTTGTACAATTAGAAATCAGACACGGTGAGCACGAGCGAGCTATGGTGCTTCTAAATAAATGCACTTCGATTCTAAGAAAATCACGGGAAAAATCTGCAAAGCGGTTCAAGGACACAGAACTATACGTCTGTATCAGTCAAAACTCATCGGCAAACTCCGGCTAATTCTTCCCCTCCTTCTTTCTCCTAGTCGTAACTTTTCGTAGTCGCAATATAATTTCGATTTCGATGATTTTTGGTGTTTAATGTTATCTCTCTCTCTATCGTATCAATCTGTATACAGGCTTGTCTCTGTCTATTAGGAAAGTTGAGTGTTATGCGCCGTCCTTTTCTATCTATTAAGCTATCTTTTTCTATTTAACGTAGGCATAGATATAAGTGGTCGTGGCTAATGCAGCATATGAATATGAATATCAAGCAGCATTTTAATTGCTATTACACACATGATATATTAGATAGATTTAACAATTATTTTTGATAGATAATTGTGAGAAGATAATTTCAATATTTTGACGTACACTTTTGCGGCAAATATTAATACACTTTTACGTATTTTTGCTATCAGAAATATTCAGTATTAATTGAGTACGCAGACCGAATCATAAAAGCTGCCCTATATTTGTATAGGCAAAAATCAAGAAAATATTTTACCTACGTTGGTAACATAAAGAAAATTTACTATACATTCACGCAAAATTAAGCAATTAATTACGCAAAAATAAAATACATATTAAATGTATTTTTCGAATGCTTTTCTTGAGTTAATCGACGTGTCTGAGTTGATTGCTCCGTAATTCCTTATTTTCTTTCTTGCAATATATGTTTACGGCAGCGTTGGTTAATTTCTTCTTCTTGATGTGAACAGCCTTTATTGGTATGACGACTTTCGGAGGAGGTTTTGGAATAATAGCATGTTATAATAATTATTTATTAATAGTACCGCTGGTGCTCATCGCGTAACAGCACATGAAAAAAAATAAATAAATGAATTGATAATTGTAAATTATTTTACAATTCACTGCGCTAGTGCAATTCGGAGTACAGAGAGCTGTCGCTGGCCTTTCCTGGACCACCTTGCAGTAATTCATCGACTGTTATTATTATATATCACACAACCCATTACACGCTATCTTGACGGAAAAAAAGATATTTAGGCAAATTCAACGGCATTTTAAAGGGAAAGATTTGTACTTTAAGATGCTTTAAATAGTTTTCTGTGATAAAATTTATTTACGATGCTATATAACCTTAAATATGTCACAAAACAGTGCTTTTGACACTTTTTAGGTTAGGATATCTCAAAAACCTGAACAATTCTGAGGCCAGATTTGAATTCAGTGCACCAAAATCCTTCAGAAATACAATAGCCGGCTTGTGATACAGTAAATGACCTATTATTTGTATACCTGTGTATTATACACATGAACTATTGTGCACCGGAAATATTACACAGTATATCTACATATCAATCGCTCTTGAGGCCTCTCAGCGCAACCAGCAGCCTCACCCTGACGTAAGGCAATGCAGAGTCGGAGTGCAGGATGTGTTTAAAGATGTACAGACTGGATGGAAGCCTCATCCCTACAGGGTGAGGCTTTCCGTGCATACGACAGATATTATGCGGAGGTACGCTCATGCGCAGACCTCGATGAGTGGCCCGAGATAGTACTAAGATGCCGCCTATACGGACCTTCAATGAGGCACGTCGATGCATCGATGTGGTTCTCGGGGGCCGCTTGGAAATCCCATCGAAGACTCCATGAGTGGTACCAGGGCGCCGACGACTCTATCCGCCAATAGTACGACACCGCACGTGTCAGTGACAGTGGAACCCACATCAGAGATGATCGCAAGGACCACTATCGACGTTCACCTTGTAATAGGCACGACGCCGAAAGAAAAACCTCTATGTGGACATAGCTAATTGGTCGTGACAATCTCTCGTTCATCCCTCGGAAACGTGATTTCTCAAGAGGCAATCTATTTCGTAACCAATGGGAGAGCTGCAACGTCTGCTACTATCTGGGCGTGACGCGAGCTGACCGATGCCCCCGCGTTATGGAAGACCACGATCTCGTCAACTGTCACCTTGACTGGGAGGTGCGCGAGAGATCCGAGAGTGAACAATGAGGCTCATGCGCGAGAGCATCTCAGAGGGCTTCTCATGCCTATGCTATGAAATCTAGCTACCTAAGGACAATTATTATAAATAGAATAATAGAGCCAGATAGAGGATTCGAAATTACTTTCAATCTTATGGCAGAATACTAAAGTGGTCACCCTATCTCGAACCATCACTCTAGATTGGAAGAAGATGAGACAGGAAGGTGGATGTAAAGAGCTCGTTAAGGACAACCGTTAGTTCTAACCATCACCGGTAACAAGGGGAGCGACACCTCTTGTGTGTCGCAGAGACAATCGTGGACCGTTTAGAAAAATTCAATTGTGGATAAACCTTTGAGGAGAGATCACTTACGATAAAATTGTTTTCGTCACTGGCGACACGAAAATAGACGCCACAATTAGCAAAAGCCAGCAGAAACCATCAGGCCATCCGCCCTTATCAGAAATTATTCTGGCTATCCACGAAGCTACAATCGCCAGATTAATCGGCCTAACCTACGTTTTCATCCATATTGAAGCTGGTCAGCAACGAAACTCCAGGCTATTGTGTATTTTTTACTTCACAAAGCTCTCATTGAACTGCAACCTTTGTTCTTTAATCAGTACGATAACTTAATTACCCTTCTGATTCCTGGTACGATAACTTAATTACCCTCCTGATTCCCTCGTTGAACCGGTATACAAAGATAGCGAAAAATCTTGGCGCGTTTGCGGACATTTTCGCGTTTTCTTTTGCAAATCAGTCTTCCCGCAGTGACATTGCTCGCTTTTAACAGAGTATTGTCGAGAAGATCAACCTGCAACAGGAAACGAGGCTTCGACAAATTATTTAAGTCACTTGTTAGAAATATTAGCTGCAATCATACCTCGTTATAATATATATTATATGCGTATATATTAATTTAAAAAAAAAATTGAAAATTATAAAATTTTTATTATAAAACCATAATAAGTATATTCTTCATCCAAAAACGCACATTCATTCAGTTATCATAGTATTTGTAACGTCCATGGTATTTAAAATACAGAAAACTTTCAAAAAATTAAGATTTTTTTACAAAAAGATAGGTATTTATAATAACAAAAAGTTAAATAAAACTCGAACTTTCATTTGAAGCTTTTATAATCCCCTTTCAAAAAGCAATAAGTTTTGTAACGGGGTGGCTATCTAGTAAAAATGAGAAATTTATTTAAGTACAAACTCCCACGATGCAGAGCTAACCGCCGCTCCGTTAAACACGAATATTATACGTATATTATATGTTATACGTGTATTCGCCTTTACGTCTGATGATTTCGTTTGAGTGTCTTATTTCCAACCGAGTTGAACTCACCTTAAGTCACTTGACTTGTGACACTCGATCTAGCTTAGGTGTGACTGACTTAATGCCTAATCCGCCTAATCCCCTAGATGAAATCGGATTAAGACTTAAGCCTTTACAGATCTAATAAGCTAATAGGAAACGAAATGACGTAAACGGCAAATAAAATTAACAAAGTTTAATCAATAAAAACTACAGTCTTTTACGGCCCGAAAGACTAACGCACGCGATAGGTTTTACAATTATAAATTATAATTTGGCGAGAGAGAGAGAGAGAATTTGAAAATTGCCGCGAAAACTAACGCTCGGCGCGAATACAAAAAATTTAAGATCGCGATTGACAAAATACTTTCGAAAGTATTTTGTCGCGCAACAATAAGGGGAGGTGCACCTACCCTGCTGTGCAATTACGGTGATCAGCCGTAATTATTGTTAAAGAAAATCAACGGTCGATGCTCCTCTAATTGATCAGCTGCGCTGCCTCGCTCTCCAATCTGTTGCTATTTGCTGGTGCTATAATGCTGCTGCTTACTGCCGCTATAATGCTGTTACACTGACGTACGTATATAATAGTCCCAGAAAACTTTATAAGAAACGGTGAAACACAATGCAAAACAAGTTGGTGGTATTCTCACAAAAGCAGCTGAGGCTTAACTGCCTATTTTCAAATTCTCGCGCGCCCTCTCTCTCTTTCTCTCTCTCTCTCTCTCTCTCTCTCCCTCTCTCTCTCTCTTTCTCTAATCGTGCGAACTAACACGCGAGTAAAAGAATCGCGAACGGATCGATTAATTGAATCGACTACCGATGCAGTTTTTTAAAGTATGATTATTTTCAACTGCCATATAAGTGATCATAGTTCTAAGAAATTGTTTTTTTTAATTTCACACTTACACAGCACAACCATACTTATAGTATACATTACTTTTTACAGTACAAGGGCATCATCAAAGCTTTCCAATGAGTGGTATAAATTTTTTTATGCGTATAGAACCTTAAATAAATAACTTTGAAAATTTGAAAATTTTTATTTTGGGTGAGCTTAAAACTTTTAAGCGGTAATGTAAATTTTTTTGCAAGCTGAATAAGATGAATATTGCATGCAGATAAAACCAACTATAATAAATTCATTCTAAACAATAACTCCAAATAATGAAGTTATAGAGAGTTAAATTATAAAGAGTTGACTGTTTACAAATTAATTAAAATAATTATTCAAATATTTCAAGAAAAAGCTCCTTTGATTAATTATAATAGTTTATAACAAATAATTCAGTAATTTACCATGACATATCTCCCGAGCTAGTAACAATCTGATTGTCGTCAAGAAATCGACAACATGAAAGATAACCGGTATGTCCTGGAAGCTCTCTGCTAACTCGAACATTTCCTTCTCTTGTTTTGAGACTATATATTGAACAAATATTGTCTAGTCCACCACAGGCAACATAGCTTCCAGATGGTGCATATGCGCAAGTCATTACCCAAGATGAACGTAGTGGTATAGCATGGACTTTGTTAGTAGTATAACTATCCCATACAATTAATTTACCATCTTGTGATGCGGAGACCAAGTTCCTACAATTTAAAAGTTCAAATTTAATATTCAAATATACAGTTATAACTTTTACTGTCTAAAATATTTTGGGTTCATGCAATTCAATTAATCCGAGCATTTTATAATTAAAATTTTGATTATTCTTTTTATTTTTTTTTCATACATATTATGTAGAGTTCAATTTTGACCTCACTTTTAAAATGTGATCGTTGTCAAAATAAGATTTCTTACGCGTAATTTCTCTTTTGTGGAATGCACAAAAATGTTAAATTTTGATAAGATAGGAAAAAAAAAATTTTCTTTAGAAATTAGAAACACAAAAGAACTTTATTTGTTTAAAGTTTTAGGTTTCAAAATTTTCAGCTTTTATTCATTATTATCTTTATTGAGATATATTCATATAAGAGGTAAATTTATGTCAAAAAGGTGCAAAGTACAGTGGTGCAATGCACAGTATAGAATGCGACTTGTACTGACTTGCTGAATTGTAACTCAGCAGATCAGCAAATGTATATAAAAAACTGAGCGAGAAACGGCACCCTGGTACTGTACTGCAGATTATCATATTGTTAGGACGATGTATTAATTTTAACTATAATATATTATTATAAATGCGTAGATTCACACTTATGCGGACTGTATAAAAATGGATTCAAGGTATGATGCTTAAACGCATCCCTCACCCTAGGATGAAAAATGCTGGTGATATTTTATATATATAAATATTACCAGAGTAAGTACATAAGTTACATTGTTAGCAATATACATACATACATCACAAAATATTGTAACTTATCAGAGATAACATCGCACAGGTATATATTACCTCTATCTATATTAAATCTATATCTACCTCTATCTATATATATAAAATTATATATCTACTTATATATAAAGAAAAAAAAAACAAAAAAAAAAAAAAAAGAAAAGAAGGAAAAAAACTTCAAAACGAAGGAAAATAATATTTAAAAAATCAACAATTGTACCGCTTGTCTAAGCTTGGCAGTGAAAACTACCATGTTAAGCAGTAAAAATGTTAACTAAATATTGTACTATTCTACTACTATCTTCTTCACCAAACTCTGATTAGCATCTGTCTTACTGTATTGTAGTAATCCATGCTAGTTTTCTTTTCTTTTGTATATATTATCTTTTCCACCTTGTTTTGATGGGCCGGACAAGTAAGTTCAACCGTACATGTTACCCTATAGTGTGGGAACATACTTTGATATTATAATATTAGTGCAATTGCAAGTGGATATGAACAGCACATCATCTACAACTATTAAGTCTTTATGTTTTGGTTGAAATTTTAGCGAGTAAACTGAGTTAGTAAAAGTTTGCGTTCCTTGAGTTCCTCTATCGAAATAGAGAAGAGCTTTGTTGCTTCCCGATAGTTGATATCCTCGTAGGTCATCCTGATATAGTTTGCAGACTGTAATGATTTTCCAGGGGTTGACAATGCCTTTTGCATTAAAATCGTATTAGTGTTTTCAACAGATATGTTATCAATAGTGTCAAAAACAGTTTCGATGGGATATTTTGTCTTATAATTGGATTCTTCAGATTCTCATTTTAAAGTAGTGGCTTTCATAAATTGTACATATTTAATACTTTTAGTGCGGAGTTTTATGTCTAATTTTCGATAAATTTTCACAGTATCTGTTAAGTCAGTCCGTGATTCCAAAAACGTGTTAGTTAAGTCTGTTATAACTTTTAATAGTTTAACACTTTTTTGTTGCGTTTAAGTATACTTATACGAAGTTAATCTATTATGGGTTCTGTTGTATAAGTTGCCAAAACCATGGGCACATAAATATGTTCTAATATCCAGTAAAATCTTGTTAAGGTGATTTGTATCCTTATGGACATCCAAAGTAAGATATAAAAAATCTTTGAACATGGTCATTAATGACGGATTGATTCAATGATAAATTTTGTAATAATGGAAAGAAGGGAAATAGTGAGAGATGGAAATTCACTTAATTTTAATTATATTTAGCAACGTTTCGTCAGCACATTTGCTGACCTCTTCAGGCTTTATTAACAGAAAAACAACAAATTATTAACAATGAAGTGGCAAATGTAATTTTAAAGACAAATTATACGAGGGTCGTTTAAAAAGTCCGTGCAAAGTCAGAGAGATGGCGCTACTAGTGCGTATCAAGGTTATTTTCAGTTAATGGCATATCTTGAAAGAGCACACGCCAAGTTTCAGCCAGATCGGCCAATTACTTTGCGTTTTACATTCGTTTCAATCAAAGAAATCGAGTAGTTGTAAAAAAATGGACGAAAAAGAATTTCGTGTATTGATTAAATATTACTTTTTCAAAGGCAAAACGCCTCAGGAGATTAAACAGAAGCTTGATAAACATTATGGTGATTGTGCACCTTCGATTAGAATGGTTTATAAGTGGTTTCAAAATTTTCGGTCTGGCTATATGAGCACAAAAGACGCTGAACGTTCTGGACGTCCTGTTGAGGTTACCACTTCAGAAATCATTGATAAAATCCATGATATGGTGATGGCTGACAGAAGAGTGAAGGTGCGTGAGATTGCTAGTACTGTGGACATCTCGAGCGAACGGGTACATAATATTTTGCACCAACATTTGGACATGAAAAAGCTATCCGCTAGATGGGTGCCGCAATTGCTCACGATTGATCAAAAACGAGATCGTGTGAAGTGTTGCAAGAATGGTTTGCAGCTGTTCCAGCAAAATCTGCAAGACTTTAAGCGTCGTTTCATCACTGTAGATGAAACATGGATACATCACTACACTCCTCAGACCAAAGAATAGTCTAAACAATGGGTTCCCAAGGGGAAATCTGCTCCGAAAAAGGCGAAGACAATTCCTTCGGCCGGGAAGGTTACGGCGACTGTCTTTTGAGATTCAACGACTATCTGGAAAAGGGTAAAACCATTACAGGCGAATATTATTCATCGTTATTGGATCGTTTGAAAACCGAGTTGCTAGAGAAACGTCCACGTTGACCCACAAAAAAGTCCTCTTCCACTACGACAATGCGCCAGCTTACGCCTCAGCAGTTATGGCCGCAAAACTGATGGAGATAGGGTTTCAACTCGTTTCACATCTTCCCTATTCTCCAGACTTGGCTCCGTCGGACTACTATTTGTTCCCTAATATGAAAAAATGGCTGGCGGGGAAAAGATTTTATTCAAACGAGGAGGTGATTGCAGAAACGAATGCCTATTTTACAGACTTGGACAAATCCTATTATTTGGAAGGGATTAACAAACTAGAGCAGCGTTGGATGAAATGTATAAGCCTAAAAGGAGACTATGTTGAAAAATAAAAAAGATTTATTAAACAAAATCAAGCAGTTTTTATTTTTGCACGGACTTGTCAAACGACCCTCGTATGTATATGTGTGTACCTGATTTCTCTCATAGTCAAATTATTATAGGCTGAAACGAACAGCTCCTAGCCGTTACAATACAGTAAGAAATCAAGTATTTCAACACATATATATATATATGTATATATATATATTCTTCATTTATCATCCTATGTAGACAGCTGAACATTGTTTGCAGTTAAAACTGTAGATATAGGAATAAATGGTTATTTATTTAAGTAGTTTACTCCTATTAGTAATAAGTCAATTAGTTAATAATAAAACGATTGTTTATTAAGAATACAATTGACAGACTGACTATAAAATGTTTTTTTATTAAACGAAATGAATGTTCGTTGCTATGCTCACACTTTTGTTTCTCAACCACGTTCGAATGTTGCTTCGAATGCTCGGTGCGCTCGCCACACTACCCCCCTTGGCAGAGAATTTGGGTACAAATTTAAAATGTCTCGAAATTTGACTCTTCTGCCAAATCGTGTAGTGCGTTCGGGAACTTGCGTGGGTTCTGTAGGCACAACATCAGGAACAGGAACTGGTATTGGTTCTGTAGGTACAGAATAAGGAATAGAAACAGGAACAGGAATTGGTTCTGTAGGTACAGCATCAGGAACAGAAACAGGAACAGGTGTGACATCATCTTGCAAAATGAATGCAGGTTTCACTCGGTGAATAGAGACTTTGGTAGACTTGTTACAGATCTTGAGTGTGATCGTTTTTGCGTTTCGATCCGTGACTTCGTATGGGCCAGTGTATGGTGGTTGGAGTGCCTTTAGAAAAGGTCCTTGTTTTAAAAAGGCATGACTGCATTTGGAGAGCTTCTTGAAAATGAAAACGCCAGGTTGACAATGTCTTGATGCTGGAGTTGGGCGTAAGCGTGACATGAACTCTCGTAAGCTTGAGAAGAAGCTGCTTGGATCGCCGAAATTCTTGTTTTCAAGGTTTGAAGAAAGCAGTTCAAAAGGTAAACGAAGAGTTTCTCCATAGACCATCTCTGCTGAAGTAGCCTTGATATCTTCTTTAAAAGCAGAACGAATACCAAAAAGTACCAGAGGCAAAGCTTGAACCCAATCGATGTCAGAATGAGCCATGATTGCAGCTTTTAAATGGCGGTGTAAGCGTTCGATCAAACCATTCGAAGCAGGATGCTAACTTGTAGTGAAGTTGTGTCGGATTCCGAAGAGTTTGATAAAGTTCTTGAAGAGGTGTGAAATAAATTGAGGATCACGATCTGAGGATAAAGTTTCTGGAAAGCCAAAACGAGATATCCAGCAATCTAAAAGTGCTTGAGTCACAGTGTCTGCGGTTATGTTCTCTAAAAGATAAAATCGAGTAAAACGATCGATGACAGTCAAGCAATATCGAAAAGCACGTGCAGGTGGAAGTGGACCAATCAAATCGATGTGGATGTGTGAAAATCTCTTCGTTGGAGTCTCGAAATTTCCAAGTGGAGCGTGAACATGGCGAGTAATTTTTGATCGTTGACAATCACTGCAAGTACGAGCCCAATTTCGGCAATCCTTATTCATGGAAGGCCAAACAGATCGATCGCTGATTAATTTGAGTGAAGTGTTTGCGCCGGGATGACTCAAAGTGTGCAGTTGGTTGAACATGTCACGGCGAAAAGGCTGTGTGATGAAAGGCTGAGGTTTTCCTGTCGATGTATCACAAAACATCGTAAGTGAGGTACCAGGAATCGGCACACGCTCAATGCTGAGAGAAGAGTTTTTTTAGTAATTCTCCTGAGTTCTTCGTCTTTTTCTTGAGATTTAACCAGCAACTCGAAATCAAATGGTGCAAAAACGGCTTCGATCGGGGAAAGAGTATCGGCAACGACATTATCGGTACCTTTGATATGTTGTATATCCGTTGAAAATTTTGCGATGAACGAAAGTTGATTGAGTTGAATTGGCGGGAGCTTTTCACGTTTTCGCTGTAAGGCGTAAATTAATGGTTTGTGGTCTGTGAAGATCGTGAATTGGTACCCTTGCAGAAGATGGCGAAAGTGTTGGATCGCAGCGTAGATAGCCAGAAGTTCACGATAATAAGCAGGCCAAGAACTTCTTTTGTTGACATTTTCTTAGAGAAGAAAGCGAGAGGCTGCCACACGTCACCAACAAGCTGCTGTAAACAAGCTCCAACAGAGTGATTCGAGGCATCTGTAAATAAACCAAGACCAATGCGAGGGTGAACAAGAAGTGAAGCAGATGAATTGCAGTTATTGCAGGTTATGAAAGCTTCTTCAAGTTCAGGTGTCTATGTGATCGGTTGAGCGCGTTTCAATAATGGATTACTGATTGCACCGTGCAGAGGAGCTTCATATTCAGAGGCATGAGGTATGAATCTGCGGTAGAAATTCAGCATTCCCAGGAAACGGCGAAGACCTTGACCTGTTTTTGGTAAAGGGTAATCTTGAATCACCTTTACTCGTTCTTCTGGGGCTCGAATGCCAGCAGTAGAAATGGTGTAACCAATGAAAGGAACCTCGGGAACTCCAAAGATGCACTTCTGTGAATTGATAACGAGGCCGTACTTTGCAAGACGTTCGAAAATAATTCGAAGATGACGCTCATGTTCTTCTTTAGAACGAGAGAAAACCAGAATGTCGCCCATATAGGTGAAACAAAAATCCAAACCACGCAAAACTTCGTCCATAAACCTTTGAAAAGTTTGGCCAGCATTTCGAAGTCCAAACGTCATGAATGGAAATTCAAAAAGACCAAATGGTGTGATGATGGCAGTTTTACCGATATCTTCTTCAGCAACTGGAATTTGTTGATAAGCTTTTACAAGATCGATCTTAGAAAAGATGATGCAACCATCGATAAAATAAGTGGCATCGTGGATATGACGAACCGGATAACGACGATCTGGAATCGTTCGAGCGTTTAGCTTTCGAAAGTCACCACAGGGACGCCAAGATGAGTCACTTTTTGGTGCTAAATGCAGTGGAGAAGACCAAGAACTTTTGGAAGGACGAGTTGTGCCAGCTAATAACATGTAGTCAAACTCTTTGCGAGCGATTTTTAATTTTTCAGGACATAATCGGGGAACTTTACTTGTAACCGGTGGTCCAGGAGAAGTACGAATGTGATGGACCGTTTCGTGTTTGATGTTTCGAGGTAAGCCCGGAGGACGAGTGATTTCAGAAAATTCAGACACAAGAGTGGCGTATGGTGAAGAATCTTGAACCACTTTGATACTGCTCTGCGAAAAAGACTGAGATAAACCTTGTACTCGAAGACCAGTGGTTACGTCGATGATACGTTTTGTATGACAGTCCGGTAAAAGGTGATAATGAGCGAGAAAATCAGACCCAATTATCGGTAGATCGACGTCAGCGACGATGAATCTCCATGGAAAATTACGATGAAGTCCTAGGTTAAGATTTAAGGTTAGAAAACCATACATTTTTATTTTGGTTCCGTTTGCAGCACACAACTCGTAGTTAACAGGACAACGATGGTCTCGTAATAAACGACGAGGAAAACAGCATAAATCAGAACCTGTATCGACGAGGAAACGACTAGGAAAAGAGTAGTCAGATACCGTCCTTACGGACTGTTTTGGTCGTTTCCCGAAAACTTGCAAGGCTTGACGCACTTTTTAGCATTTTGCTGAAACTTTTTGTGATACCAACAAACCTCGTCTATTTTTTTGTTAGAATCGTCCCGGTTTTGAGATTTATTTCGGTTGCGAGAATTGTGGTTATAACCGTGACGATTTCGAGAACGCGAACGAGAAGGAGCCAATTTAGCGACTTGTTTTTGCAATTCAGCAACCGCTTTTAATAAATCGTTTTCAGTACCTTTGTTGTTTAATGCAGCGTTGACCGAGAAATTCGGGGGACAAGGCGAAACTTCGATGATTTTGTCGGCGAGCTCAGAAAGTTTATCGATCGCCAACTCAGACTGTGATGTAAGGATAGCCTGGACGTTTTGCGGAAGACGTTGAAGCCAAAGCCGACGTAAGAGGTTATCCGGCACAATAGTTGTACCAGCAAGGGATTGGAGATGTCGAAGAAACTGGGAAGGCTTACGATCACCTAGCTCCTCCGCACTAATGAGTTGGCAGACACGTTGTTTCTCAGACGCAGATAATCGCTCAATTATTTTTGTGCGTAAATATGTGTAGGGGTTTAATTGAGGAGGATTTTTAATAACATCCTCGACTTCCAATGCAATGCGAGCGTCCAATTGAGAAACAACATAATGAAACTTTGTTACCTCGTTAGTGATGTCAGAAAGTGTGAATTGAGAATCAGCTTGAACAAACCACAAGCTTGGTTTATCTGACCAAAACGGCGGCAATTTCACAGCGACATGATGTACTGCATGGCGTTGGTTGACGGCGTCAGCGATGACGCCTTGAGGCTGCAACTGCTGTTGTTCTTATAGCTGCTGCTGCTGCGGCGGTGGCTCCTGCAGCTCCTGCGGTTGTAAATTTTGCACTCGATGCTCCATTTGTTGACGTAGTTCCTCGATCTGCCGTTGAAGCAGCTCGTTTTCCTCACGTAGAACCACAAGTTCACCCTCGTCGCAAAGCATCTTGTGATGAGGTTATAATCTTCTACGATGGCGAAAAGAAAATTCACCAACAAAATACCACAATTCTCGCCAAGGCTTGAATTGTAACACAATTTTATCACGTCGCGGTCACCAATATAGGAATAAATGGTTCTTTATTTAAGTAGTTTACTCCTATTAGTAATAAATCAATTAGTTAATAATAAAACGACAGTTTATTAAGAATACAATTGACAGACTGACTGTAAAATGTTTTTTTATTAAACGAAATGAATGTTCGTTGCTATGCTCATACTTTTGTTTCTCAACCACGTTCGAATGTTGGTTCGAATGTTCGGTGCGCTCGCCACATAGACAATACCAGTATTGTCTAATAAATCAGATTTGTCTTTTCCTAAACGTATGAACTTTTGTAATGGTTTTTGTAATAAAGATATTGGAGTAATGTCATGTTTTTTAACACAAAAGAACATTTTTTAAAGATGTTGCAATTATTTGGAATAGCGACTGTAGGTAGTTTTTGATTTATTGATTTTTTAGAATCATTCTTCCCTTTTTTATATTTGTTAATCGGTTTGTGCATGTGTTTTTTGATAAATTCAGATGGATAATTATTCTTTTTCAGGATATTAGTAACTATTTTTAAATTGCGTGAACGAAATTTTTTGTCAGCAAATAAAAACACCCGGTCAACTAAATTTAAAACTGTATTAACTTTTTGATGAATTGTATGTTCTGAGTTAAAATTAAAAATTCTGGCTGTGTTGTTTTTCTAAACCAGTCAAATTATAGTTTATTATTATTTCTGATCAATTTTAAGTCGAGAAATGGAATAAAATTATTCATTTCAATTTCAAACGTAAATTATAGTCTATTATGATAAGAATTGAACGTCTCGACAACTAAATCAATTTTATCTTTCGGAACGCATATCAAAGTATCATCAACATATCTATAGTAGAAAACAGGGTTAATTTGATATTTATTCCACAACACGTTCAGGCAGTGTTTCTCTAAGTCTTCCATTACAATATCAGCCAATAAAGGAGAGATAGGAGAGCCCATCAGGCTTCTAAAGATTTTTTTGTAATAAATTTTGTTGAACACAAAATATGTGTTATTAAATGAAAATTTTATACCTCTCCGAATCTCTTCCATTGGAATCTCACAATTTTTAATTTGTTCATAACGTTTGTCCAATCCCTCCAAGACTAAATCACAAGATATGTTCATGAATAATGAACTTATATCTAATGATATTAAAACTTGATCTTTGGCATAAAAATATCTTTTAATTTCTGTTTTAACTGTCCACTGTTTAAAATGTGAGAGTTAGATTTATTTATAACTTTTTTAAGAGCATTAAATAAGAATTTTGCTAATTTGTGAGTAGGGCTATTAATTAATGAAATTATTGGTCGTAGTGGCACATTTTCTTTATGTATTTTTGGTAATCCATAGGATTTGGCTATAGATGTGTCGGTTTTAGTCAAATCATTATTATGCTAATTGTTATTCAACCATTATCATTCCAATCTTTAAAAATTATTTTTACGTCTCCTTGTAATTTTTTCAGAGGGTTTGATTTAACTTTGATATAAGTGATATTATCATCTAATAAAGTATTCATTTTTTCTAAATATTCTTTTTTCGACATAACCACTGTAACATTACCTTTTGTCTGTGTTTTTAAACATTATATCTGGATACATTTTCAGAAAATTTTTTGTTGCTTTTATTTTTTTGTTGAATTCTTTTTGTTCAATAGATATATGTTTTACGTTTTTATTAGCTGTTTCTAATATTCTCGTTATTTTACTGCGAATATCTTGCTTATCGTAAGTTGTTTTTATATAGTCTGTTTCTAATAGCCCTTCTACATTTTTTATAGTAGTTAATATTTGTGGTTTATAAACCTCAGTGGAGTAACAAATTTTTGGACCAAGTGAAATTATTTGAGAAACTTCTTTAGAAAGATCAATGTTTGTTAAATTGTTTATTTAACTTTTCCAACCAGGGAATTTATGTTGTTTCTTGTTATGATTCTTTGATATCAAGTTCTGAAATTTCATTTTATGTGACAAGTCAAACTTTTTTCTAAAATTATTCATGTTTAATTCAGTCATGTAGAAATAATCGTTTAAAATTTTATTGTCAATTTTTGATTTCCTTAATAAGGACGTCGTTCTGTCTAATTGTTTTTCCAAGAATTTAATATGTCTATTTATATCTTGTATTTCAATTTTTAAGATTTTCGATGCAAGAGTTAACAGAACTGTATTAAATTCATTTTTGGAATATCTATGACGTCTATTAAATGAACACAAAAAAACATTGACTCAGGCACATCAGTAGCTACATATAGAAGAACTCTCCCACGCGAATTTGACTAGGACAAAGCTAAGATATTGGATTATGAAAAGAATTACAAGAAACGCAGAATTTCCGAAATGTTACACATCGGCTTACATAAAAACACTTTAAATAGAAAAGAGGATATGCAATATCTTAGTCATATTTATAAGCCTTTATTAAAACCAATGAGGAAGGGATGATAGATGAAGAATATATATATATATATATATATATATATGTCTTGAAATACTTGATTTCTTACTGTATTGTAACGGCTACAAGCTGTTCGTTTTAGCCTATAATAATTTGACTACGAGAGAAATCAGGTACACACATATACATATAATTTGTCTTTAAAATTACATTTGCCACTTCATTGTTAATAATTTGTTGTTTTTCTGTTAATAAAGCCTGAAGAGGTCAGCAAATGTGCTGACGAAACGTTGCTTAATATAATTAAAATTAAGTGAATTTCCATCTCTCACTATTTCCCTTCTTTCCATTATTACAAAATTTATCATTGAAGAAAACTATAAAGGAATCAAGACAGTATGTTACGTATTAATGACGGATTGATTTCTTTACAATCGATTTTAAGCAGCGGTTTCGAAGACTAGTTTCAGGGATTTCTTTTGATCCATTATTTTAATATTTTTTAATACTATTTTTTTAACCATTGTTTTAAAATGATTTGGTAAATTGTTGAAGAGTGTAATAGCTCTATTAAAGCTATACTAATTCTTTTGATTTTTTTAGGTAGTTGTATACTATTGTATATAATTTTTTCTCTTTTACTCTGTAAATATGAGATAAAACTTCATAGTGGAATAATAGTGATTCTAGAGAGAAGGTTTGATCAATATTTAATAACTGTTTCTCCATTATAAAATAATTTTAGTTAAATATTCTATCTAGTTCGTAGGTTCTGCAATCCTTTAATTGATCCTGAATAAGCTCCTCCCCATGCAATTGTCCCATAGGAGCAAATACTGTGAAATAGTGCATAGTAAATGATCCTTAGTACGTTGGAATTCATTAATTATTCTTGATAATTTGTAAAAGACAAAAGTTAAATATTTGGTCCTTTGCAGATATTATGCAAGGGAAGTTGTCATTTCATGTTACTATCAAAAATCTCTCCTAGATACTTAATGTATTTAACTCTGTACGTTATTATACCTTGTATTTTTATTTCCAGATTTTTAGAAATGCTATGACAGTAATTACCAAAATCAATATAATCTTTTTTATCAATATTGAGTGACAGTTTATTAAGGGCTAACCAATTTCCCCCTATATCCAATTCATTGTTCATATTCGTTTCTGTTTCTTTCCAATTTTTACCAGTTGACTGCCATATCATCAGCAAAAGAGAGAATTATATTATCTGGTAAGGCTTGTAAGATATCATTTATACAAGTTATGAAGAGCAGTGGTCCTAGGATTGTACCTTAAAGAACTCCTATCTGAACTTCCTCAGTGTTGCTGAGTATATTGTTGATTTTGACTCTTTTTTTTCGTTTGCATAAATAGCTTTTAATTAGATTGTGGATACTTCCTCTAATACTATAATTTTATGATCAACCATGTGGAAAGCTTTGGTTAGATCGAAAAAGGGAATAACTATTGGATTACTAGAATCCAGTTGTTTATAAATCAAATTTCATATATACTGGAGATCATCTTTGGTTCCTTTATTTTTTTGGAAACCACACTGTTTGCTTGATATTAAGTTACAATGGTATATAAATTTTGTAAGTCTTTTATGAATGCTTTTTTTCAAAATCTTAGCAACGTTGGAGATCAAAGATATTGGTCTCTAGTTTATTGGTAGGTATTTTTCTTTTGCTTTGTGGATCGGTATAATTACTGCTTCTTTTAATAGATTTGGCCAGTAGTAATGAAGTTTATTAAAGTTTTTAGGAAAGGGGTATTGATGTTATCTATTCCTCCATTTTTCTTCATTTTACTAATTATTTCACGAATTTTCTTATTGTTTGTTGGATATAGGAAGAAACTTATTAAAAATAATAAACTTATTATATTTTAAATAAATAAATAATAATTAGGGTTCAATCATTGAAGTTGAAATCGCCAGTAATACTTGTATTTTTGTTTCTTGTATTAGTTTTTAGAAATAACTTCAAATTCATTAAAAATGAATCCTATGCATGTCATGTGATCTGTATATGGCTGAGAGTAGTAATTTGTTATATGAAAGTAGCGCTGGTAATTAGGTTGTATTGTGTGGTCAGTTAATTCGGTTATTTTTTATTTGGTTTTTGAGTACTTTACACAAGAACTATTATTTGCTGTGTGATTATTTTGTATTATATTTTTCATTGTAGTATGAGCAATTTGGGCATTTAGTGGTATTGTATGATTGTCAACTGTATGATTGCCAGCGCATTTGATGCACGTGGCTTCATTTTTACATTTATGGCCACCGCGGTGGAACCTCGAGCACTTGTGGCACAGATATTAAGATTAATGGTGTCAAATACTCTACAGTTTTGGCATCCAATGAATATTCTCTTTTTGTTATTTTTAATATGTTTGTATAAATTAGATGTTACCTCAATTAATACACTACTTGTTTTTAGTCTACCACTTGAAACATGTAAAACCTTACATTTATCCTCAAAGTTGCTAAAATTTCTTTAATTAATGTCTGTTTCAATATCTTTCTCATTTGTCGTGAAAGCTTTATAGATTCCCGTAATCTTAACTATTGGTTTTCTAATTGGTTCTTTTTCAATTTTAATGTTATTTGATAGATTTTTAGTTAATGTTTTTTTACTTGTATTTAGCTTGTCTTCATTCATGCAATTTATTATAACTGTATCTTTATTTTTATTTATATGTAACTTGTTAGTTTGCAGAGTGGTCAAATAATAGGCTAAATCATATTCAAGATTAGTATTGTCGATATTATTTGTTTTTTTTAATTATTAATCTTGGTACTCTTTTTGCAGTCAATTTGGGCATTATGACAACCTCAGCATATGAATTTTTAAATAGTGTAATTTTATTTTGTTTTCCTTTCAACAATAATTCATTTAATAATTGATTTTTTTCTTTTGTTTCATTACATAGTTCTTTTAATAAATTTTTTCAATTTTAAGAGCTTGCAGTTCTTTGAAATTTTCATGTGTTTTGTTTCCATGATTTGGCTATTTTCTGTTTGTTCTTCGTGTATGATTTCATTTAATATTTCAGGTTTCATCTGCTCTCTACTAACAAGTTTGAGTTGAGCTATCAGTTGTCTTGCTTCCTCGTTCAAGTTACCATATGGTAGATTTGAGGTGAGCGCTAAGTTAGGATGGTCTTGATAGATCATGAATGAATCGTATACGAATTTGATGGGACTTTCTGAATTGTATTTGGATATTAATTCACTAATATGATAGAAATTTTCACACAATAATCAAATCACTGCACCAATTTTTGTAGACGGATGACATTTATAATATTTGTGTAGAGAGAAGTTGGGCCGCTCCGAACCACACGACGTCACGATGATGAATGAATTTTCGTACATGAATGTATATATATACACTCACGGTCAAAAGTTTTTGCCAACCCAAAAACAAAATTACTAAAATTTCTAAGTTTTACATCTCAGTTGGAAATTAACTTACAGAGCTCAGCGGAGGTTCATTTGAAAAGCCTTTCCAAATTCTTTCAAAATATGTTTTGAATTTTCAAAAAATATTATATGTTATTATACATACTTGTATGTGACAATTACTTTAAATAAATTTCTCATAACCTTATCATAAAAAAAGAAAATTTTGGCTCATCTTCAAGTACTTGCCGTTGTGACGAAGGACGTCTTATTATATTATATGCAAAATTCGTTTTATTATCCCTAAATTTTAAGTTTTATGATAAATTTAATTTTAAAAAAATGAGCTAAGAACCGTATGTTCGAAACTTTCCAAGTCCGAATTGAAGAGACCGAGTCAAAGGCCACTTGAAAGGCTTATGAAAAAAACTCGGTCGGATCAGGCCATGCGCCCCGGTCGTGACACCTGCAGGTCGTAAAAACGCAATCTGCATCCCGTTCCTGTGCTCATCCTTCAAAGCCTCGCTTTCTAACATCCTAATTTTTAATATTAAAATAAAAGGAGAACTGAATTTTGCAATTCATCAAATAATTTTATGACATTTTATAGATCGCAATATGCCGTTCAATTAATTTAATGAATAATCTCGTGAACTTCAGGCTATATTTATTTGTTTTATAATGGAATGTCATTATAAAAGTCCTATGTTTAGTTTTAAGTAGTTTAATTAAACGTAGCTTTACGCGTAATTATTATTAATAATAACGTATAAATTTTGACTAAAACGGCACGAGTGGGTCCATCTCTTAAGAAAGGCCCAAATTTTATTTTTTTGCTCCGCCTTGCTTACCTTGAAAAACTCACGCCCCAGTCTAATTAACGCTACAAAAATTGGACAAGATCATCCAGCCAATGAAGAAAACGGGACCAACTTTATTGGATGTATATAGCGCGTCTGCATCTGATACAATTATTTTCACTTCATAGATTTAGAAGTTGCAAGCTGTCTTTATATTATTCATATTTTTATTCATTATTTTTCAAATGAACTATTGTTATCTATTATTAAGTGACCTGCAACTGTCACTTCAGAATGGCATAAAACATTCACAATTGGCTAAACGTTACGAAGCTATTGTATTATACAAAAGTGGTAAAAGTAATCGTGATATTTCTAGAATTTTGAATATTCCTCGACATATTGTAGACTACTATATAAAAAAATTCAAAACTACTGATAGTGTTGTGTTACGTCCCAAGCAAGCCAGATATCAGAAACTGATATGTTGTCGAAGTAGCAGTTTGCGAGTGACCTTTAGTCTTTCTCACGCAAACGGCTATCTGCGCGGTTCCTCGCTTTCATCAGCTTTGGTACGAATCGACCTCCAGACGGAATGTGCATGTAAGCCGATGCCGTTTCCCGCGGAGAATGGAAGTCGCATATAGCTTTCCGTCTAATATGCACTTTTGACAAAAGCACGTCGCGAAGGCGGGAGAGACATCTTTCACGCTTTCGCGAGAATTGCTGAATAGAATATACAACGACTCGCGAAGCTAATTAAGCAATTAGCCCATTGGCCGGTGACATTGGTTAATACTCCAATGGGCGGGTCATCGCGGGGCTTTTTCCCCGATTGCAGGAGGACTCGCGACACTCGGCAACCGGCAGTGAAACGGTAACAAGATGCGCAAAACGTCGAAGTAAAAAGGTGTCGATATCTCTAAAAATCAGTAAGTTCAACTTAAACCGAAACTTCCGATAATCCCTCTCGTCTTGTGAAGTGTGACTGGCTGTGAGCGATGCTTTAGGCACATTCCATTTCTTGTCAAACGACGAACTGCAGATCGACAAATCGCAAAGGAAACAACAATCCAAAATTTTTGTATCATTCGAACCTTCAAAGATACGGAGAGTCGAAATTTAATTTGCAGCAGCAATTTTGAAAGTACTTGAAGAAAGCTACGAAGTACTTTTTTTTAAATATTGCTGTGGTTTTCTTTTTCGCAAAACGGCAAATACATGATGAGCAAAAATTTTTGAAAAAAAAAATTTTCTTTTTTTATAATAGGGTGAAGGGAATATTATTTAAGGTGATTGTGACATACTTGTACATATTTTGAAAGAATTTGGAAAGACCTTTCAAATGAGCTCCCGCTGAGCTTTGTAACTTGATTGAAATGTAAATCTTAGAAATTTGAGTAATTTTGTGATTGGGAGGAGAAAGATTTTTGACAGGGAATGTATGTATAGTTTTTCACTAGACTTATAGTGAAAAAACAGTATTAATAACCGAGATAATATAGTAAAATAAAATGATTGTTATCCATATCATTATCGTTTATTATTATACAGTAAAATTTCCTACAAAGTAAAAGATACAAACTTAATATATTTGGAGATAAAAATTTAAAAGGGTGGGTCAATAAGTCCTTAGGAAAAGATAGCAAAACAATATTTTTTTTCGGTAATTTTTTTGATTTTTTAACGTAATCTCCTTTTAGCTCAATACATTTTTTCAGGCATCCTTCAAGTTTTTTAAACCAGCAGAAAAAATAATTTTAGAAGTTCCTTAAAATAGCCATTTGTTTGTGTTATGACGTTCTCGTTCAAGATGAATCGTTGTCCGCCAAGAGACTTTTGTAAGTTTGGGAATAAAAAAAGTCACTATGGGCCAAATCTGGTGAATAAGGTGGATGGTCTACTAATTTGAACTTTAATTCCTTAATTTTAGCCATTGAAACTAAGCAAGTGTGCACTCCTGCATTATCTTAATGAAACAGAATTTTTTTTGTTCCAAAGAGGACGTTTTTCCTTTATTTTCCCGCTTAACCGGTCCAACAACGACGCGTAATACTCTCCGATGATTATTTGTCCTTTTTCTAAATAGTTGATGAAGATAATTTCACGTGCATCCCAAAAAATAGTGGCCATAACCTTGCCGGCCGATTTCACTATCTTCGCCTTGTTTGGAGCTGGTAAACGTTTCATAATCCACTGTTTTGACTGTTACTTCGTCTCAGGAGTGTAGTAGTGTATCCACGTTTCGTCTATAGTTATGAATCGACACAGAAAGTCGTCCAGAACACGGTGAATGCGCGGCAAGAGGGTCTCAGCGGCCACCACTTGTCTGCGACTGTTCTCGACTGAGAGCAAACGCGGTACCATCTTACCGAAATTTTTCTCATGTTCAATTTTTCATGCAAAATCGACTGTACCTTTTGAAACCATTGTGACCTCAACTATTTCGCGTAATTTTATTCTTCGGTCACTTAAAACCATTTCGTGGATTTTATTGATCATTTCCGCTGTGCTCATGTGTACAGGACGGCCTGAACAATATTTATCTGCAGTCAATGTACGGCCACGTTTAAATTCATTTACCCAATTGTAAACAGTTGCAAACACAGGAACAGATACATCATAAACTGCATCTAACTCAGCTTTGATTTATTTTGGTGTAAGGCCTTTTAAATAGAAATGTTTTATCACCGCTCGGAACTCACTTTTTTCCATTGTTAACAAAAAACAAAAGTTGTTCACTTTGATCGACGATATAAACGGAACTACTCGATGGATCTGGTTGAAACTTCGGCAGCACGCTATTTAATAGTGACGTTCGCTGGTACAACATAAGTTGGGATGCTTTGAACGCCATCTCTTGGATTTTCTAAGGACTTATTAATCCACCCTCATAATTAATATAGAAGGCGTTGACAAGTGTGAAAGTTGAGTTACATGGAATATGCATAACAGTATATTGTATGTAATTGACAATCTTATTTGACGAATAATTTAATGAAATTAAATAATATTAATTCTGTTGTGGATATTGTTTGTAACCATGAAAGAGTGCAACAATTAGAGTCAAACTGTTATACAAATTGTACAAATACATACGAGAGCCATTCAATAACTCCGTGACTTTTTAACAAAAATTATTTATTCAAATAATTCTCATTTTTATTTTTCAATATATTGCCGTTTTAACTCTACGTATATTTTTACTATATCAAGCTTTTTTAGGCCCTTGTAAAGTAATTTTCATCAAACTCCGCAAAATGTTCATTTGTGACAGCAAATAACTCTTGGTTTGATGAAAATATTCGACCTGTAAGTCAAGTATTGGTATTAGAAAACAAACAATATTTCAAAGGGGCAAAATTTGGAGAATAAAGTGAATGGAGTAGTAATTCGCAGCTTAAATTAAATTAAATTCTAATCTAATAATGAGGATTAATATTCACAATTCCCTCGATAGGTAATAGATTAATATTTTATAATTTGAGTCTCAATAAATAGTATCTATGACTTATCCGACTGATCGTATCGTCTTCCTTTTTTTGATGCAGATTAACCACACTTAATTCAAATTTTCGATTAATTTTTGTTTCTGGCTTGCAATAATGAATCTATTTTTTTCAACAAAATATCGCAAAAATTCCTTTGGAATACACTGAAATAAGCTCATAAATTACTCAGATGCAACCATACAAACTCGCTTGTTATTAACCGTAAGCAAACGTGGCGCTCACCTTGCATACAGCTTCCTTATACCCAAACATTCATGTAAAATGTTTCGTGGACATCCTACTAGCATGATTATAACTAATTATTAGTAATCTCACGCACTTTCAATCGACGATAGATGAGTACAATATCATGAACTCTATCGATCATTTCCTGATTGGTTATCTCTTTTGGACGGCCAGAACGCTCAGCAGCACTTGTCCTCTGATGGTCACAAGAAAATTCAGTAAACCACTTTTGAACTATGCCATGACATACAAAATATTTAACATAAGGTTTTCTGAGCATTTCTTTAGTTTCTTTGGTTGATTTTACTCATAGAAAATAATATTTATTAAGCAGATAAAACTTTTTCCATGATATTGTATATACAATAAAAAACTAAATTCAAACAACTGACAGAAACTGTCGATCCAATGTACTGACTTGAAACTTTCTGTACGCACTTATGCTCGATGGAGCTCTTGGAGTAAAAAATTTGTTACGATAACCGAACCATATTTACAGAAGACACGAACTTATCAAACGATCCCCGTACATTTGATACTAAATTAGGTACGGAATATGATATCAAGTTTATTAATATATTGTTATGTATTCTCCTCTAATTTCGAACGAAAGATGTTGCTAAGCGATTTAGTAGTTTTGTTTGTTTCTTAGTGTGTGTGTTTTTGTGTTGAGATGAAAAACATATATTTGTGGTTATTTTAAATAAATACGTTCTCGTTCTTTTTATAACAAAGTTATTGTTATTTTGTGTGAGTGTACGTGTGAGTGTAACAATATATTTGATTGTATAGATATTTTTAAGTAATCTTGTGAAACTTGATCAAAAGGTTGTTGTTTTTTAAGTAATTTACTATTGACCTGATGATTGTTGCATGAAAATCGACAAGTAGATTTACATCACCAATAAAAATGTAAATAGAAGAATGATAGGTATGGAAAAGTTATATATCAATTAAGTAAGTACTACTTTTATATGATAACGGAGAATCACGACTTTGCTGATGTATCTTTCTCACCACATTCAGCCTGAATACCGTAAGAGAGATACATCAGCAAAATCATGAAGTCGGGAGAATAACATCGGCTGTTCGCGGCACTCGTGTTAGACTAATTTGTGCAGTTTCAGCTACTGGAAATAGCACTCCACCGTTTTTCATTTTTCCGCGTGTTAATTTAAAATCTCATTTTTTTAAATAATGCTCCATTAGGAAGTGTAGGACGTGCTAATACTTCAGAATACATGAAAAGGGACGATTTTTGTGTTTTCTTAAAACGCTTTGTAAACAGTGTTAAGTGCTCAATAGCAAGGCCAGTACTCTTACTATTAGACAACTATGTATCGCATATATCTATAAAGGCTATTAATTATGCTAGAGACCATGGCATATATATATGTTATATTTTCCACCACACTATACACATAAACTCCAGCCATTAGATAGATGTATTTATAGGTCATTGAAAAAATATTATATAAGAAGCTGCGATGACTGGACTACAAATAATCCAGATAAAACTATGACGATTTATGATATTCCTCAACTTGTTAAGTCAACCCTGCCATTAGCATTGTCACAAAGTAACATTAAAGCAGGCTTTGAATCTACGGGCATATGCCCATTCAATAGCCAGCTATTTAAAGAGCCAGATTATTTACCAGGATTCAGTACGGACCGTTCTATGCCTCAAGAGTTATCTTCTGAAGCATTCTTTCAACCCGTGGGTTCAAGTTCTAACGCTGTTGATTTAGAAATTATAAGACCATTGCCAAAAGCTCAAGTAAGATATCTCAAAAAAAAGCCAAGAGGCAAAAGAAAATCAGTTATTTTAACTCTCTGACAAGAAAATCATTGACAGAAGAGCAAAGTAAAAAAAGGAAGGTACAAGATAGCACAAAAAAATTAGATAACCAAAAAAAAAAGAATCCAGAGAAAGTCAGTACAAAAAATTCAAATATACCAAACAAAAAAAGTTGATAACAAACAAGATTATGATCTAGAAAAAATTGATGAAAACTGGTTTTGTCTTGTCTATGAAGAAAACTACAGTGAGAGTAACTCCGAAGATTGGTTGTAGTGTGCGTCGTGGAAGAATTGGGAGCACGAATCATGTGCAGAAGAAAAGAAAAATTCGTTACAACTGCAAGTGATGGTTCTATTTTTATAGTTATTTGTTATTATTTCAGTAATTTATTGTTCTCACATATTTTGTACCTATATATATATTTTATTGTTTTCTAGATTGTTATTACTTTATTGTTCTAGTTATTCACTCATAATTTATGTTTAGTTCCAAATAAAAGATAATTCAAAAATTAAATTTTGTATTTTTATTTATACTTTCATTGTCAGCCAACTTGCCCCACATACGGGACAGGTTGGCCGAAACACACACACATGTTATGTGTAAGAAAAAATCTTATGTGGTAAGAAAAAATCGTACATAACATTTTTTGGTTCCGAAAAAAATCATGAGTACTTTTCAGACGGAGTACTTGTAGGTAATCTATTTGTTTTACAATCGACTTTACAGTTTCTTAAAAAAAATTAAAATGGAAAAAGTCGGCTAATCTGCCCCGGCCTCCCCTACCTTTATGCCAAAAACTACGTCAAAATGGATTTTGTCGACTTTCAGAAAAAATACCAAAAATTCGAAGAAATAAAAATTATTATTCAGAGTAAGCGCAAACTAAAATTATATTCGAGTATAAAATTGTAAGCCGAATAGATCTAGGATAAGATTGCATATACGAGGTGTGATCAAAAAGTAAGGTGAATTTTTATTTTTCTCAAAAAATATTTATTTATTCATCAATTTTTATTTTATCTCCTTCAAAGTAATCCCCCTCGGATATAATGCACTTGTGCCAACGCTTTTTCCAATCCTCAAAGCATTTCAAAAAATCATTTTTTGTTATCTTGTTTAGTTCATCCTTCGATGTCGTCTTTATCTCCTCAATCATGGCAAAACGCCGTCTTTTCATGGGCCTCTTCAGTTTTGGGAACAAGAAGAAGTCACAGGGGGCCAGATCTGGGGAATACGGTGCCTGTGGCATCGTTACTGTGTTGGTTTTAGCCAAAAATTCGCGCACAAGCAACGATGTGTGTGCAGGGGCGTTATCATGGTGCAAAAGCCAATTTTTATTTTTCCACAAATTCGGACGTTTCTGGCGGATTGCTTCGCGCAAATTGCGCATAACTTGCAGGTAATATTCCTTATTTACTGTTCTACCCTGTGGCAAGAACTCATGATGCACCACGCCCCTGCAGTCAAAGAAAACTAAGCAAAACCTTTACTTTTGATCGAACTTGGCGTGCTTTTTTTGGTCTTGGTGATCCAGAATGCCTCCACTGGTACGATTGAGTCTTAGTCTCGACGTCATAACCGTATACCCATGTTTCGTCACCTGTTATAACCCTGTTGAGTAAATCTGGATCATCGTTGACGTCATTCAGTAGCTCTTGGGCGATGCTCATGCGACGTTTCTTTTGGTCGAAATTGAGCAATTTCGGAACAAACTTCGCTGACACACGTCTCATGTCTAAAACACTCGTCAAAATTGATTGGCACGAACCAAATGAGATGCCAATATCATCAGCAATTTCTCTAATGGTAATTCAACGATTTCCCAACACTATTTTCTTCACTTCTTCAACATTCTCATCAGTTGTTGATGTGCTGGGGCGTCCAGAACGAGGTTCGTCGTCGGTGTCTTCTCGGCCTTCTTGGAAGAGTTTATACCACTTGTAAACATTTTTTTGGCTTAAAGTAGACTCACCGTATGCCACTTTCAGCATTTTAAGTGTTTTGGAACATTTGATTCCATTTTTCACACAAAATTTAATGCAAACTCTTTGATCCATGTTTTTAGACAGCAGCAAATCGTGGAGCACGCAAAATACTTCTAACCTTGATGCCTCTCACAAACAAACCAAACATACTACAAAGCTGAAATTTGGAACGTATGTTCTAGACGAGTGTACCGACATAACCAAATAAAAAAGTCGAAGATCGAACGGACGTAGCCCGCTAAATTTCAAAATTCACCATACTTTTTGATCACACCTCGTACGTATGTAAGCGTATGCTACGCAAGCCACCTGTATTCGTTACTATAAGTCTATTAAAAAGAGATAGCTTAATGAGTAGATAAGGATGGCGCATAACACTTATCTTGCATAGGATCGACCAATAGCTGAATCGATAATTAGAAAGAGACAGCGCTAAATGCTAAACTT
Source organism: Phymastichus coffea (assembly GCF_024137745.1). Taxonomy (NCBI): domain Eukaryota; kingdom Metazoa; phylum Arthropoda; class Insecta; order Hymenoptera; family Eulophidae; genus Phymastichus; species Phymastichus coffea. The sequence goes on along the minus strand of NW_026706860.1, from coordinate 1,800,330 downwards.
GCAATAATTCGAATATGTATCGTTCTCTCTGGGGAAAACTCGCAGCTAAGAGGGAAATGATAAGAGAGGAAAAGCCGAGAGTTTGCGATGGCTTTTGCAGGGTCAGGATGTATAATTCCGACCGCTGGTTTTCTGAATTATTCTCAGGATTAATTAAGTTGAATTTTTTTACTAGTCAACCTGGTGTAATAGCCCTATAGCTCACTCGTGCTCACCATGAATAGTTCTTATAAATTTATTCAACTTGTAGTTTTGGATCTTATTCTAGTTGAGACGATCGGAAGCTAAAGTGCCTAATTATTTATGGGAATTATTGGAATAATAAAATAT